>NW_018020668.1:8866-179174 GCF_002006095.1 Pseudomyrmex gracilis | reverse complement strand
TACTCGACCGGCGATATAGTAGTTTGCAGTTTGCTTTTTTTTTTTTTTTTTTTTTTTTTTTTTACTCATTTCGGGCGACCAACGATATAAAAACGTTCTGAAAATTTTGAGTCTGAAGCTCTCTGCAAATTTAAGGCGCGTTTAAACGGACGACATTTCCGTTTGAGCGAACATACTCACGGGCGAAGAGCGGAGAGAGAGAGAGAGAGAAAGAGAGAGAGAGTGCAACGCGGTTCCGGTAATTCCCTTTTCCCGTTTTTACGATGGTCACTCTGCGAAACACACCCCTATTCTCGCCAAAGAACGCATCGTCCGTACGATCGCAAGAACAAAATTAAAGCAACTGTGCAATTATGCACAGTTCGATGTTAACGTTTTTCGTGTGCGAACAATTATTTCGTACGAGCGAAAAAAACTGTGCAAATATTATATTAAGCAGAATTTTTTGTTCACCGCGAGAACGCTGCAAAACATAGCAAATTACGCAACACCGTGTTTCGACCCAACACATTAATAAACGAGATCGTTCCGCGGAAAAAGGAGCCCATCGACGCGCGATAATCGAAAACAGCCGCGTCGTTCCAAAAACCTGTCATCGCGCCGCTCCCGAAATTATTTCTGTCGTAAATTATCTGTTGCGTCTGAAAATAACAGAGTCCGCGCGGGGAGAAGAACAGTTCATTTTCTTTTCACACAGCCCGTAAAGTAATCGCTATCATCCGTGCTGCAAAACGGCGTTTCTTATTCGGCGGGAAAAAGACGGGAAGACAAGAAGGGCGAATAATTCTCCAGACAATCGTAAAATTCGCGAATAAGAAATTAACTTTCTCGTTCGCGAAGAATATAACAGGAGCGTTTGTACGATAACTCGCTAACGATTCCTAATTGTCGTTTCGGCAATTTCTCGATTCGGTTGAGCAATTAATTCAATCCCCAACGTTTTCCTCGGTGTTTTGTTCGGCCGTGGTAATAATAATAATAATAACAACAACAACAATAATAATAATAATAATAATAATAATAATAATGCACAAACGCACTTTGCGCGTCACGCTTGCGTTATTATTACATCGCGTTATTATTACATCGACCCGGCGCTCGCGCGCGTTAAATGTGAGAGCGGTTTGCGGCGAGCGCGCAGAGAGCCCGCAAGAGATGACTGTTGGTCCGTCAATTATTCGGTCCGCGCTCCATTCAGCGGCGCTGAGCAATTTAAATCCGTTACTTATTCCGACGAGATTTCGCTTCCCGAATTCGATTCGTCGGATCTTTCATCGCCACGTCGTCGTCGTCGTCGTCGTCGTCGTCGTCGTCGTCTCTTGTTCCCTTTCCTTTACTCATTTTATTACTGTTCATGCCAATCTCGCACGTTCCAAGTGCCAATTACGCGCCCGCCAAGCATCCTTTTCCGCATCCTCTCCCGCTGCGTCTCTCCGCTTGGGAGAGGAGTCCCCACGTATATAGTTATAGGGCTTCTTTCGCTTCCGCACAAGCGGCGTACCGAAAATCGATTGGCGAAGCCGAAGAGTTATGAAGAAACTATACTAATATAGAAGAGCGGAAAGATTGTAGAAACCGATAGAGTAACATCCTGAGAGACGGAGAGAAAAAGAGAGAAAAAGGAGGACGAGAGAAACTTGACGTGCGCGGAAATTGACGCGCGAGCGAATTTCTCTGTATTGAAAAATATACATTAATTTTTTGAATGCTATTTATTTGCAACAGAGATATATATATCTCTCTCTTTGAATACGTCTCCCCCGCGAAATATAAATTTCTTTTTGCGCATTAGAAACCTAATTATGTAATATCGCATTCGTCGAAGAGGGAAATCGGCACCATTGATGTGCGTTCGATACGCACAAAGTAACGTTCAATTGAAACCGCGCGGGAAATTCTGCGGTTCGTATTTTCAATAACCCGGTAATTTTTCCAAAGAATAAAAGACCCGATTGTGTAAAAGGACCCTGCAACTCAACCCGACGGCGCGGGCGGGTGCTTAAAGGCTTCCTTGTTGCAAACATCTCACATTAATGGCGCCGAGTGCGCAGGACTAAAAGAGCGACAAGCGCGATCGGTGAGCTTGTAATTCCCCGAGTACTTTGAGATCATTCGAGTTACGGCTTCTTTTAATCCTGCGAGATTCGACGAAAACGCGCGCGCGCGCGAAAAGCAAGGAGAAACAAAAAAGAGAATACCGTGCGCACTGTACCTTTGCGCACAACACATAGAGTTTGCGAATTTATTTTTGCCGCTTGTTGTCTCCCTTTGTCTCGTTTAAATTTTTGTTACGCACTCTTCCCGCGACTATGTATTCACTTATAAGATATTTGTTGATATTATTTTAGAAAAAAAAAAAAAATTGTTGACGTAAAAACTTAAATATTTCCCTCAGCATTTTCGCGTGATGATTCCGACTGAGACTTTTATTCGCGAAATAAACGAAATCTCGGGATGGATTTAACTTTTCGTTATTTGCGTTTCTCTGCAAAACGCACTGTTTCTACAAAAGCGCCATTGTTTTCAAAATCTTTCTTCGCCTTCGTAAAAAGATTTTCTTGCTGAGTTCGCGAGAAGGTACACAGTGGGGATCGTATATATATACGAGGATACAACTCCGTCATCCCGAAAAGCGATCTGCGGGAAACTAATCAAAAGAATCGAATTGAAAACGTCGCGAAGCCAAAAGAGCACATACTACGGGGAAGAAAACGGTGGAAAACAAGATCTCGCTTCGACAGAGCGAAAGATCACCAAACGTGGTATTGATACAAAGGAGAAAACGTAAAGAAAGTGTTTTTTTATTCAAATTTATTGTAGGCTTCTGTCGCAAACCGTAAAATTACAGTAAATATTGTTTTTTTCTAAACCTACCTAAGTGTGAAATTATTTTAAATAATTTTCCAAATATCTGCGATTGCGATGTGAGAGCGTAAATTTTTCTTCTATAAAATTTGAGATAATTTAGAGTTTCACAAAAAATTATTTCTAATCTCTTTTGTGTTTTTTCTTCTAACACACACTAGCTGTCACGTTTCGATTTTCATCTTACTATATACGACGTCATAAGCGAATGCGCGCGTTGCAGATATATTTTTATCAATATTTGACTATATAGAACATGAACATTCGTTGCGAATCGAGAAACCAATTTCGTTGCGAGAGAGAGCACCGACTAAGGGATGGCATATACAGACAGAACGACACAAGAAGTCTTATCGAGCAAGCTGCAGAATGTTTTTACACCTGGAAATAAGATCTTCAAAGCTGATCGAAGTAAAAACGAAAACGCGTGGACTCGAGAGGAAAGAACGCGAAGAGGTCTTCTCGCTGCAGAATCAACAGACAAAGCAAGAAAATCAATAAAGGACTGGCGAACAAATCTCGAATAGAAATTTTGTTGTTCGTGTGTGCGTCGACGCGAAAAAAAATATGACTCCGAGCCGCAACGCGGAGCGAATCTGCATATAAAGTTTAATAAAAGTTAAAGAGATTCGCAGTTTAAATAAAAATAGTCAGTCCAAATTTTTCCGTGCGAAATTGTTCGTTGTGTGTGTGTGTGTTCTCTTTATTTTTTTTTTATTTTTTAATTAGTGTGTACACAGCAAGAAAAATTTTCCTCTCTCGTCTAATATGCTGCGTTTTTTTTTTCCACATTCTTTTGTATATACAATAAATAAACATCCGGCGAAGGTGTCATCTCGGAAGGAAGAATAATTAGGTCGAGGATCTAAAAATAAATAGAGCGTCGCAAAATTATCACAAACCCGTGATGTAATCACGGTATAGCTTACGATATTCCGCTCGCGATGTAATAATATTTCGTCGTTACGTCCCGGTGGAAAATTCGATATGCTCAAAGTGTCAAACGAGAACTTGGATAAGAATCGGAGAGAAAGGAGAGAGAGAGAGAGAGAGAGGGTAAAGGGAGGATCGAGCTCTTCTTCGAGGAGCTCGGGTGCGCTTTCCGGGAGAATCCGGCAGACTCGACGGAGATTCTTTTAATCATGGTAACAGGATCTCGAAGACTGAATCGCGGAAAAACAAGAAGCGACAGGGGGTTGATACGCCGAGGAGAAGGAGAGGAAGAAAACGCACCGAGGAGATAACGTAGGACAGCGAGGAGGAGAGTAGAAAACGGAAGGGGTGGAGGAGGGGTAAAAAGGCAAACAGAACGCGACGGGGAAGAGAAGAGTGGTCGGGGTTGGTGGACGGCAAAGAGGCAATAAATCTTGAAGTTGTCGTCGCGAGATTCGACAGTTCGTAAAATACCGCTATAGCGTTTAGCCGCCGCCGCCGCCGCCGCCGCCGTTGCCAGAAAACAATTGCGATCAGCGCGCGAATACGAGCCGACCGACCGCTCTTCGCGAGTTTTATCACGTTGCGCTAATTTCGCTTCGAGATTTATGTCGTTTAAAAGTTGTCTCTCTCATTTTTTGTTTAACGACGTTCGTTAACCGACTTATCGTCGAGATATCTCGCCTTTTGGGAAAAATTCATCTCTCGTTGAATATATATATATACCGTTACATTATGGATTTACTTCGTTACCGAAGACGTCCAAGTGCGGTTTATTACGTACTATTTTACATAATTAACCACCCGGCTAAATAGTTTACTTGGAAAAATAAAGTTTTAATATATACGCTTATAAAACTCGCCGCTTTAAAATCCGCGGTAAATACTTTAAAGAATGTAATGTAACACCTGCGGCTTTGCGCGCGCGCAAACCAAGTCGCTCGCGCGCTACCGAAGAGCACGAGCGAATTACCGGCTTATTTAAGCATTAAAAACGCGAAAAGTCCATTTCCGCGCGCAGATATTATTCGTCACTTTCCAGTGTGTATATATTGTACGTATTTTAAATCCTATAGTTACCGGTCCCGGATGAGTGCTTCGACCGTCCCGCGCTGCTGGCTATTTATTTATCAAACGTGCGCTCGCGTTTTATGCGACGAATATGCATAATGCATTTCGTCGCCGCTATCACGGTCGTTCTCTCTTCGTCTTTCGCCGTTTCCGTTTCCGCGCGCGCTCCCATGCGCTCTCTCGGATCATCGCGCGAGGCGCGATATCCGGGAGACCCTGTCCGAGTGGAGAGACGAGCAACGACAATAACGACGACGAGAAAGCGGGAAGAACACTAGGGAAAAGTTTTAAGAGAATCGACGCGATAAATCTTGCTCGCGCATATATTGTAGATTCGACGGTACTCGCGCGCCGGAGTGCCGGTTCGCCGACGCATCCGACGTTTACCGCACGATGGAAAACAGCCGGTCGAACAACCACCCGCATTGTCGACGGTGGAGGCGGCGCGGCACCTCCCTTGAATTTCTGTACGTCGGTGGCACGAAAATAACGACGCGCTGGCTCGTCGGGTAGCAGGATCGTTGCCAAGGATCCGCCGCGGATTCTTCTCTCTTTCTCTCTTTCCGCGTCTCCTTCCACAACTCGAACGTAAGGAACGAGTCTCTGAGTAAAGAGCGAGGCTCCGCGAGATCTCCAACAAAACGCGGCGAGACTATTAAAAGATCTCGGCGCGAGAGGACGAGAACGAAGTATGAAAAAAAAAATTCGTCGCCAAGACGCGAGAGGTACGAGGAACATCCGGCGACAGCCGGAACGGAATGACCACCGGGAAACACTAGAATGCAATCCGTTTCGGAATCCGGTGGATGGAACACGAAATTCGCGAAACGCGACGTTTCCCGCGTCTCTTCCTCCTTCACCCCCGGCGGTTTTGCTCGGAGAACTCCGGTTCCACATATTGTCGAGAGAGACATTACGCGTACCGCGAAAACCAATATCGGCCCAAGAGAAATTTCCCCGGCTTGTTCTTGTCGTCGTCGCGCCCGTCGTTGTCATGGCGAAGAAAGAAGAACGACGGTCGCGGGAACGCATATTTGAAATAACATCGAGGACAGACGGTCTTCTCCTTGTTACTCAATAAGATATGATACATGAATATAAAATCGCGCGCGCGGCTGCCACGTTAGTTTTCGGAAGATTGTCGCGTATTCGATATATATCGTCTTTTGTTTAGTTGAATCGCGCGAGGGGGGATTTACACATCCCTTTGTAAATCGCGAGCTTTTCTTCTCTCGCACACTGCAATATTTAGAGAATAAAATTTGCACGAGAGAGTCAATCAAACCAGAAACCAATATAAATTTATTAATATTGTATTTGTCCCTCTATATATATATATATATACTATGTATATTATTTATATACAATATATATACACGAGAAAACACGCAATCTCGGTTTTCTTAATATATTTATGATACAGAACGAAAAAAAATATATATATATATATATCAAGAAACAAGTCAAGAGGGAGGAAACAAGGTTATTTCTGTGGAAAACGAGGGCGACATATACATGCAGAAATGAAACCTTAATATTTTACACAATACAACGTTTACTTCAGCAAAATAACAAACCTATTCTTCTTAATATCCGAGATGTGAGCGCGTGGGGATATCAGAAGGGAGAAATTTCCGAGGAAAACGGGTCTACTGCTGTAGAAATAATGCACATTCTACATATGAAAGGTACGATGTAAAATGGTCAGAGAGTATGCGCGCTGCAAGACGTGGGCTTGTATGCCCACGTGTCAGGGAAGGGATGATCGATGTCGTTCTTAGAGTTTCCGCTTGGCCGGGGGATTTCGCCGCATAATTTCGAAAAATCCCATTCTCGTAGATTGCCTCTTGCACGTTACGGAGGGGAAGGGGAGGGGGATGACAGCGCAGTCAATATCTCCCGCGTATCACGTCATGAGAGAAAGCTAACTCGATTTACGATTGCGAGACCCGGTGCGAGAGTGACGCGGCCGAGAGTCTCTGAACTCTCGCAACATTTCCTCTCCAACCAAGTTATTTCCTCAATTAACACAAATAAAAGAACAAAAACCAACGTATATAATTAATCAATCCGCGAATCTTCGCACGATATTAATTAGAAAAAAAAAAAAAAAAGACAAAGCAGCGAACACGTGTATAATTCCACCGGATAAAAAGCGAGATAATATTAACATCTCGCGCGTGCGCGCGCGCCGAAAAATATATCTCGGGTTACGATACGAAATATTACGACAAGAGAGTAGTTTAAACTTTGGGCCTGTCTTCCTGGCACAACGGATGAGACGAGAGGTAGGAAGGGGAAAGGGTGAACCTTTCTTAAGGGAAATACCTTTCTCCCGCCATGTATAATAGAACAACAAGTATGACTGTTGAGAATATAATCCCTGGCGTACTGTGAAGCCTGCAATTCTAGATGCATATTTCACGCCGCGAGAGAAAGATTACTCCGTGTCCGCTCTCTCTTCCACCTCTTTCCCTCCCTCCGTGGAACCCGACCTTATCCTGTCGTCTATAATAAAACAATAGCTTGACGATGATTCGCCGCGCGCGGTTTTCCCCGTCGCGTCATAAACGCCGGTTATTATATATCTCTGTCTGGAAAATTCCGACCGGCCGGTGACGGCGGTGGCGTGAAAATTCTGGGAGTATAAGTAATCGGCGACTACGTGAAAATCGCGTGCGATATTAATAAATGGCATTGATAAATCATCGATCTCGAACGGAAATAAGTGAAAGCGAAAGCTTGACTAAGTAAATGTCGATCTAATATTTCACAAGTTAAATGGGGAAAAAAATAGAAAAGTTTCAAATTTCGCGCTCGATAAGTTATTGCAAACGATATTTTCGTAGATTTAGAGAAAATGTTTCTCACTCTCGATATTTTTGCTTCATTAATGTTAAAACGCGCTGATTGATTTCTATTCTTTGTTTCTTGCTGTCGCGCTGATGAGAACGAACACGAACGAAATGTTATTTTTCGTTTGCGCGTGCGTGTTGAAAGATATTTTTACTCGTAAAATCAACAAATGTAAATTGCTACGTAAATAGAACATTTTCAAAGATACATTCCATCGCTTATTTTACCTGGGACTGGGAGAAAATCTTTTGCGAATAATATTTGTGTTTTGTTGCGCCGAATATGAAAATATCTAACATTTGCGACACAGAGTTATTTTGCTTTTTATTTGGATTCCGGTATTATTGAATCGTCGCACGTCTGTTAGTTTTTCATCGGTCAAATACAGAAATATCGATTCTCGCGCACATCGTTCGTTAGCTTTCATATTAAATTAAAATTAACGTGGCACTCGTTATTGCTCGCAGCATCGTGTAATTAAAAACGACTCAGTAATATCTACAAAAACTATGTTTCTTTTTTTGTTTTTGTTTTGTTTTGTTTTGTTTTGTTTTTGTTTTTTTTTTTTTTTTTTTTTTTTTTTTTTTTTTTTTTTTTTTTTTTTTTTTTTTTGTTTTAACAATGAAACTCTGTTTCTTTCCAACAACAACACAGACGGGCGCGTATATTTTCATAATTCATTTCATCTCGCTGCGCGCGTAATATAATTATTTCTAGAAATCAAAGCTGTTACAAAGCCGATATAACGCGAAGCGACTGTGAGCCGCGGATTGATTGGCAAATTCCATTGAATTAATTCTCCATCGATCTTATCATATCCGCGTGCTCGATCGCTCCATAGTACCCGACCGACGGACCGCTTTGTGTAGCGCGTTCAAAGATAATCGCTCGCTGTACGCTAATTACACGGCCGCTTTTGGCAATCAATAAATTAGTTATACCTACATCGACCCGGACCCGTCATACCGTTGTGTAATCTGGAAGCATCAAGTTAATTTCCACAACGATTACGTTATTACTTCGGCAGTCGGCGCACTTTATGGCTCGTCGGCCCAATGATCGTCGATTGATTCTCTCAACGCAAATAGCCAGATACCCGACGGCGATGAACGCTGTTAATCCCTTCAAAAGCCGAATTATTCAAGGGAATGAATTCGCAAGAGGTGAGCGCGCGCGCTCGCGCGAACACCATGTGGACTTTTCATCGCGCGCGCATCGCACCCGTACGGGGGAGGCAGACAGTAGTAGTGAGAGGCGCGCGTCATCCGTGAATTATACGTTCCATTTGCGAGATTCTCCCGTCATTCTTCGAGATTTTTCAAAGCGCTCAACTTTCCGAAATATCCGGTAAACCGTGCCGAGCGCGGCGCCGCGCGAGAAATGCATTGAGAATTTTATCCGGGAGAGAGAGTTTATAAAACCCTTGCGCTCACACTTCTCCGAGATCTCGAGCGAGAAACGAGAAGCGCGCGCGCGCGCAGTGATAGTGGCGGGGCGCGCTTTTATAAAAGCCATTTATTTCTTCCGCGAGATATTGCAAATATTATTTCTTACAAATATCTCTCGTGAGCGAAGTATAGACGCGAGTCGAGCGCGTGATCTTTGATAGCGTTTGATTTACGAGCGACCGAAACGCTCGGGGGGCAATAAATCGCGTCGCCTCGCGCGAGGAGAGAGAAAGTTGACCCGGGGCCGACGGAAACGTCGAATTTTTCGCGGAGCCAAAAAAATACAAGGAGCAGACAGGAATGGTGTAGATATCAGCGTGAGGAATGGAATATAGCGGCGGCGCGAGCGACGGATGGAAGGGTGTATATAGGGTGGAAATGCGCGGGGAAAACCCGTGGGTACGTAAGCACCGTATAACCGACTCGAATAAGAGCCAATATTTGCTCGCTCGCGTCGCACGAGGTAATCTCGCTCGCTTCTCGCATACGAGAGAGGTGCAGACGAAACGACGACTACGACGACGACGACGACGACGACGATGGCGTCATGCCCGATCCTGTATGTATATCCCTCTACAGAGTGAGGATCTACCTCTCTATCTTTCCTTCTGTGTTTCATCTCTTGTCCTTCTCTTATCTTTCGCAAGACACATTCTCTCTTTCTCTCTCTCTCTCTCTCTCTCTCTCTCTCTCTCTCTCTCTCTTCCTAAACTAATGTTTCCTTGCTTCCTAAAATGGGTTGTTTAGACTGTCGGCGACACCATAGCAAGAATGCGTGAATAGCATAAACGGTTCTGTTCCGAGAGAACGGGAGAGGATTGACGATGAGCTTTTAACAAAATAACGTGACGGAAGATCAAGTGCAGGTAACGTGTTTCCGTGGAAAATTCACATATGAATGTAATTAATGTAATTAATATATTTTTTTATGTAAAAAAATATATTAGTTATATTGCAGAGAAAGATTTTTGATGAAATATGAGAATAATATTTTATATTATTTTGTAGACATTAGGATTTGTACGGAATTTTGATTTAAATTGTGTGTAACACAATTGTGTTGAAATAGAAGAATAGAATAGGGTTTGCGCGTGTAATGTAAAAACCTCTCGTAATTTTTGGTTTTTTTCAAATTTTTCGGTTCATATTTTTCTTCGAGAACAAGTATTTGCCGACGCAAAATATTTTGCTAGCATAATTTAGGTATCGTAGAAGGAAGAATCCTCTCCGGTTGCGGGTAAAATAAAAAGCGAAACAAGGTCAGGGAGCAAAGAGCGCGCGCGGTTTGGCGCAGCGAGGCAACATACCGCAAATAAGGAATTTTACAGAGACGAGTTTTCATATGACGCTTATTACCGTATTGCGGAAACTCCCGTACTGTGAGAAACATCACTTCAATAAACGTTGCCCCCTCAAAAAAAAAAAACCATTGAATAAACATTGTGCTTTTACATAATTTAAGTTTAAAAGAACGCGTTTTTTTTCTTTTTTTTTTTGAATATTTCACTTACGATCGTTTTTCTTCTTTAACATTTATATTTTCTTTTGTGAGAAAATTATTTAATAACAATTTCTTTATACATCGTAGATGTTTACCTATTCCACGCGATTTGAAGTGCTGCAGTTTGTTCAAGATATAAAAGTAATTTTTTCTTTGTTTTAAAATGTTTAATGTGTACGAAAGACGATCTCTAATTTCTGTTCCTCCTCTGAGAAGAGATGGTTTAACAAGGTTTCTTTCTGAAGATGTGTTGGATATTTTTATATCAAAGATTTTACTCCGATTTTCCGTGGCTTATCTCCGACTTGTCCGGCGCACTTCTTTCCTTTCTTTTCAGAAGATTCGTATCTGAAAATACATTAAAGACCGCCTCGAGCTTCTTAGCCATAGAGCGGAACTTTTTTATGCAATCATAAGTGGCACTTTTAATTCAGCTCTTTCTTGCAGCACGCAGCAGTGCCCGCGCGCGTCCGCGCGCTCTAAAACTCGCCGTCCCCTTCGTTCGGGATTACGAATGCTTCAACGCCTTTCTCATTTAAACTTCATTTCTATTCGCACTTAATTAACTAGGAACGTCAGAGAGACGCTAACCAGAATCTGTTTAATTATCTATTCCACAGACCGATCGGTGTATTATATATTATTCCTTACATCGCGCTCTGTATTAATTAGCGGCATTTGCCGCTCGGTGAAGTGAATCGTTTAATTTTTTATATTACCCTACGTCTTGCAACTTAGCGGAAATCTTATTTCTCTGTTAATTTTTAATATCGTTCACAATCAATCGCGTGCTAACATTTTTCACGCAAGCTGAATCGCGAGGTTGTAAAAAATTAATAAAACACCGAACGAATTATTGTAACAAGCAATTCGTACTGTAAATATCTCACGTGTGTTAAATATATTTTAACGCAACAATATGTATTTCTATTTTGTACGTAATTGCAAGATGTTTTATTAAAAAAAAAAAAAGGGTATAGTAAAATAAATTTATCGCGCGCGCTTTCCAAAATTTCACATGCCGGTCGGCGAGCGCGCACGAGAGAAATCGAGAAGAAATAACCGAGGTTGCGGTGCGTTTCCGGAGGCTATTGAAATTCTCGCTTTCATTCTACCGTACTCTTGCACGTAAGCGCGGTAGTCTGATAATCGGCGGTTCGGTAGCGTTAATGCATTGTATCTCCGCGATATCGTGACTTTTCGGCCGGGAATAAAAGGTAATCCACTTCGAGGAGTGTGCGCTATACGCCGCGCCCGGAGAGAGTCGGAGGGGTTGAGAAAGGGTGGGATACTTATTGGGGGCGATTACCGTTATTGCGCGAACGTGCTCGTGTACCAGTCAGTGGCATAACCTTCCTTCCGCGCACAACGTTCTTTCCCTCCTCCTCGTCCCTTTCCACTCTTTCTCACACTGGCGAAGCTTTCCGCGAGCTTCGAACCACTTACGAACTACCGCATGACGTTCCCGATGGTTACGTAGAGAGGAAAATAACGAGTTCTTTCACTCCCTTCTCTTCCTCCCTCCCCCGCCGGATACTACAGGGAATACTTCCCATTACAAAGTGCTTCGTCGTGTTACGGTTGAATACAATTCACAGAGATCTCTAACAAGATGTATACTGATTAGGTATTACGTCGCTCAAAGTGGATCGTTGATGCGCACCCTCGGCGCAACACTTAACGTAAATGGCGAGTAAAGCAGGTGTTTTTCTCCAACGAGAATGTGTCTCGTACAATCTACCTATCATACACGTTTTAATCCAAGCGATAAAAATACTCAATTTTCTTCTCTCGCTTATGCAATAAACGCGCATTATACAATTTATTACATAACGTTTCTATTTGAAAAACGCGCGAGAGAGATATCTCTCCGCGATATCTTCCCGGAGTGATAACACGCTTAAGGTCGGAAAAGCGTATTGCCGTTGAGATCCGCTAATCAGCGCTATTAGCGAGGTTAAGAAAATAATTTTAAACCCGATATATATCGCTGATAAGGGACCACCACGGTTAAACCAACAATTTACGATACGGTGTGTGTGACGCCCCGTGTGCGCTTCCGACCCGGCGTTATTATAATAAATGCAAATGGGTGTGTTATGTACGTCCCATGTTTCGATATTACGCGCGCGCGACACACACACAGAACCCTCTTGTTCCGCGCGTTGCACGCGCGGAGCTATCGGACCGTGCGATCGCGCAGACCGCGTTGGTAACAAACACGGTGAACTGAAAAAAAAAAAAAAAAAAATTAAATTACATTGCGGCTAATCCGAGTAATAAATTATTAAAGATTTCGCGTGGCGCCTCTCGGAGAAGGAGGGCGTTTAACATTAATATTTCTTGTTAGTGTAACGAAGCTGACGCCGCGTGTAATTATCGATCCGCACCCTTCATCGTGACAAACTTGCGAAATTAATGTGTGGCACGTTGCGAAATGAATATCTTAGAGAACAATACATTTTAAAACGATTAACAACCAGTTAAGTTGTTTGTTGATTTTTGCTCAATTTTATCCAGTGAATTTTTTTTCCATTTAATGACACTACGTATATGATATTTTGTACATATATTTACGCTAATTGTATTAATATTTATATAATATATATTTTGTTAATTAATAAGATTTTACTTTTTCAGAAATTGTTTTCATTCCAAAACCTGCGCTAAAATATTTGCAACATTTTTGCTTTCGTGTGTGCGCTTTTACCGTGACGTGTTAACTATCGATAAACGTTCGCTCCTTCTTCTTCTTCTTCTTCTTCTTCACGTTGCTTTTCGTCGCAACCTTGTGTAGCACGAAGAAACTTAATAGAGCGTCATTCATAACTGACGCGGTTGCCGGATGATATACACACGATAAGAGCGTGTAGATGTTTTCCTAGAAACTCGTGCGATCAACGAAGATTGGCGTTAAAAATGATGACGTGCGTGGCAATGCACACATCATCGTCGAGAGTAATGTGCGCGCGCGCGCAAGCAAGCAAGCGAACATATTTTTAATAAATGCACCAACGTTATATCAGATTTGCTGCTGACAGATATTTTTACCAACTAAAAACCAGAATGAACGGTTTCTGACAAAAGTGTAATTATACAAATTTGTATCATATAGAGCTGAGTCTTTTCTGAAAACTTTGTACTTTTTGCCTTTGATATTCTGTTTCTCTCTGATATTGTTTTTATCTCGTTGAATTTTAGCTTCAGATAACAGCGTGGAATAAATTGAAATTGACGAAAACAAATAAGATTTTTGTTTGAAAAGTCACTTTTAAAATGTATTATAAATATATTATTAAATAAAATAAAGTTTTAAGACAGTATATACTGTATATCTAACATTGCTCTATTTTTTATGCGTATATTTTGCAAATACTCTCCGACTTTTGATCGGAGCAATTACTTATTTAGGATTTTTTCCTTTGAGCAGCGGGAGCAAATTAGATTCGGCCCAACACAGACGTTTACAGTGTAAAACAAGTCAAGGGTCTTGCGCGTTTAGATTGGTTAGGTAGGGCGTTGCATCAAAGCGCCTCTAACGAACTAATTATCGCTTCTCTCTCTCTCTCTCTCTTCCTCTCTCTTTCTGTCTACGACGGCGTCTCTCTTTTTGGAGTCCTCGCAATTTGCTTCTATCCTCCTGTCCGATCTTCCGAATAGCCGTCTCGACACGTACAAGCGCGCGCTCGGCACGAGATGTCATCGTAAATTTGTTAATAATTATCTAAGAGAAACGAAGAATATCGAGCTTGTTGAATATTACATTTCCGTTATTATCGATATATATGTGCAATAATAAAACCGTATTTACATTCATTCTATTTCCGAATATTTTACTCGATAACATCGCGATTTTCTCACATCCGTTCATTTATTCTCAATAAACGTTTATTCATCGTGGAATAAAAAAAAAACCGAAGCGCGCACACACATCTGTGTGAATATTTTTTTTATTACAATATACCGTACATATATGTAACTTTCGCGAATCGAACGGATATTTTTAAAGTCTTTATTTACCATCGCGCCACAAGTGTACATCAGGAATATTGCATTCATTAACTCGCGCTTCGTTTTAATTGTCCCTCTCCTTTCGTTTCCATCTCCGTCTACGAAGCAACGTTTCTCGTCCGAACACCGCGGACAATTTCCATGTAAATTTTAACGTAAATAAAAACACCGACGTAAGTTTTAATACCCCGGGGCGCGAGGTCGGGCTGTATGTCGGTCCCGAGGGCGCCAACGGGATTATTTGTGCGTTAGCGCCTCCAGTGGTTTGTACTCCGGGTCTCTCCGGCGCGTAAAGACTTTAACAAATTAATTTATATTCCACAGCGACAGCCATTTCGCAAACTACACTCTCCGCGCGCGCGCGCGCGTCGAGATGACCTGGTGATAGAAATAGGGAGACGGAAAGAGAGAGAGAGAGAGAGATAGAGAATTGACTGTCCCTCGGGAAAACAGCTCCGGCTGAACTGCTGTCATTTTAACGAGTCGGTGTTAATCATTCGCGGCGCTGTGTGTCTGGTCATGCGGTGGGTTGCGCGCGTTGAAAACTCGCTCGAGTTTCGGGGAATCCATTTACACGCAATCTACGCCGGGCGAGAGGGAAGAGATGGAAGGGGAGAAGTGAGCACGCGAAAGAAAAATTATTTAGCCGTCGATCAATCACGACGACAACGATGGGATAAATAATATTGCGACCGATATCGGTTATATTAGCGAACGACTGGTCGATTTTAATTTTCCGAGATCATTACGTTTGATGATTTATTCGAATCCACGAACCTACCTACGTGTATGCGATTCCGCACGAATTCGCAGAATTTATTAAACCATTAAATCTCTCATTTATCATATTACCATTTATTGACACGCCTGTTAAACACACGGCTTGGTTAAGATTAATTTTGCAGTTCTTTTGTTTCGCCCATTTGTCGAACAAACATTTGCCGTTTCTTTTATGTGTTTATGTTTATAGCGAGCGCCCGTACACACACACACACACACACACCGGAGATTTGGCAAAATAACGTTTCAATAATAATGCGCGTGTGTTTTTAAGAACGGAATTAAAATACAATAAAATATTTTCATCCTCTTTCGTCCACCGACATCCTCGAACAACCGGGAAAATCCAACATAACAGCCTCGAATTATAAATGCTCCGATTTTGTTTGGTCGGATTTAACGCGAAATGAGTTTCGAGGCAAGTATATTTCGAATCGGCAATTTTTTTTTTTTTTCGAAACTTAACGTGTTGCGAACGTGATACAACACAAGAAATACAGTTCCATTAGCGCAAAAACGCATAAACGCAACGACGTCGAAAGTGCGGTAGGGTTCAGGTTGCATTACACGGAATTCAATAAGGGAGTTTCTATAAATAAATTTATCAGTTCGAGCGTACTTACTTTCGGATACCGTGCGGGCGGGAATTTTACACGAGCGAAAATACCGTGGCGCGCTCGGGTATCGGATAATTGCATCGGATTTGTTGTATTCGCGACGCGTTGTATTTCCGGCGCGGCGCGTTACATATAAAAGTTACAAGTCGCCGCAATCCGTGCCATTCGCTGGGGCACGGATGCGAATACTCGTTACGCGGACTCACTCCGCCATCCATCGAGTTAAGGTCGCTGGAAATTTAATGCGTCCAGTCTGGTTGACCCCCGTGTGTTTGTTATTACGCCGCCGGCTGCGTAATATTTGAGATATAACGGCTCCTGGGCACATCCCTAAAGTTTCCATTGTACTCACCGTATTTAGACGGCTTGTGCCTAACCGCGGAAGCTAAATGGCAGACGAAATTCTCGGGCTTTTGTCGAGCACTTTGAGCGTCGCGCTCCGATTCACATTATTCATCCTTTCTCCCTCTCTGTTGTGTATCAAATTATTTCAAGTAAACTTTCGAATGTTCTCATTTTTTAATATACTATATAGCACAACATAGGCGCGCACTATTATTGGTTTTGTTTTAACTTGTAGTGTCAGCGAACATCCTCTGTCACCGCAATGGACAGCTAGTATATACGTCTTACAAACCATATAATACACATTAGAGAGAGATGTCAGAAATAACGAAACATGAAAATCAGAATCAAAAAATAGTGAGAAGAAGAAATGGAAAAACACGTGACTGTAATTTAGTCACGTGTCATAAAAACCGTGATTAAAGTAAAGTCGCGTGACAGGGAAGAGAGAAGAAACGCTACGCGTGAATAAAAATACATATTATAAATATATAATATATAATATATATATATATATATATATTATATAATATATAATATAATATATATAGTACTATTATATGTAATATGATATAATATATATATTATATATATAATTTATTATATATTTATAATATTTATAATATGTATAATATTATACCTTATATGTATTATATATACTACTGTAAGGTGTCATTGATCTTGGTCGCGTGACTGCGCTAAGGTCACTGACCTCGGTCGCGTGACTGCGCCAACGTCACTGACCTCGGTCGCGTGACTGCGCTAAGGTCACTGACCTCGGTCGCGTGACTGCGCCAAGGTCACTGACCTTTGTCACGTGTTGTTTTTCTTCTTCTGAGGAAAAGGACTGTCACGTAACTTTATTTTAGCTACGTTTTTAAAGACACGCGCATCAAAGTCGCACTCTTATAGCGCGAGGCAGTACCATGCCTCTTGATTCGTACGACATGAATCGAGAAATACATTCGAGAAACGTTCAATCAGCGTCGAGATAAAAGCGGCAACAATCAAGATCGATAGAATCGATTGTGATTATTTACACACGCTTTTTCTATAGTAGGACTTTGGAAATTTAAAACCGTTCTGAAAATTACAACAATCTCATTTAAACTTCATGTTAAGTGTAAAATTACTTCCTCGCTCCATAGAACAATAAATACTTTATCGCGTTTGATCTTCCGGTAGAAGCGAACAGTCACCTGAACGGTTGATCCTAATTCGTCAGCTAGCGTAGCGCCATTTCTCAATGAAAACTTTCCCAACAGGCGTATCGAGAAGCGAGCAGTGCGCGGCGGTGCGGAGAAAGGACGCCGAAAGACGACAACAAGGGAAACTACCGGCAACGGGTAGTGGTACACGCGTTATTACGTCTTCCACGAGGGTCGAATAAGCGGGACGACATTGCGACGGTCGTGCTCAGCGAAAGGGTGGGTAAAGGAGCGAGGGGTAGGAGAGATCGCAGCCGTACTCGGGCAATATGTTCCGAAATTGTTTTACTTCTAGGCGCTAGGGAGGGAGAAGAAGAGAAAAGGCAAAGAGAGAAGATAAAAATGTTCTGCCGTTCTTTCGTGCGTCGCCCTCCTTGCCGCGGAGTAACTTTCGCGGGATGTGATGTGGAAAATTGGATTCAAGTTTGGGGTGGCGGTGTGTAGGCGTAAGTATGGGAAAGCAGTCGGAATCGCGGCGAGAAAAGAGAGAGGAAACAAGAGAGGGGAACCGCGTACGCGGGAACGGCGGAGAGAGAGTCGGAGAGTCGCATCCCGAGTCGACGTCGCTACTGGAAGACTGAGAAACCTCGAGAAGAGGGGAAAAACCTCTCTCGCTCTGGAGAATTAGACAAGGGTTGCGGAACGTAGGGGAGACTAAACGGGGAGCAAAACGGACGCCTTCGAACGCCAGTAGTTCGAAAAGGACGAAAGGGAGAAAGGGAGATAATCTCTGTAGAGCAGGGGGACACGCTTATTGCATCCGTGCCCTCTCGCCTTCCCTCGAATCCTTCTCGCGCTCGCTAATTCTCCTGGCATTCGCGAACCGAAACGGTGTCTTATTCACCCTTTCTCCTTCACGCTCGCTTCTCAAGCACGGTTCTCGATACACACGTACACACGTGTATGTGAATTTCGTGTATATGTGCGCGCGAGGGGTGTTTCACCTCGAGTTCACGATCCGGAAAATTCACTATCCAATCCTGTGCGCGCGACCGTTTTCTATCTTCGCATCCGGCGCGAGAGGCGAACTTTTTTCCCTCGACTACTACTTTTCGACCGCGCGCGCGCGTCAATGTCCGTCTTTTTTGTCGAAACGAGAGAAACGTACGACGGACTTCGTAATCGGCGCGCGACCGATGGGGGGTCTTTCGACATGAACTTTTCTCGCGCGGTGGCGACTCTATCATCAGAAGGACTTACCTTACGCGAGTAGGTAGAGACGGAATTTTTGATTTGTGGCGGGGGGGTTGACTTCAAACGCGCTACGTAGGCGAGCGCGGCGAGTTGAAAAAGCACCAGAGTTCTCGAGGATTAATGTATGACGGGCGAAATTAATTTAGATTGTAGATCATAATTCATGGCTGCAACTGCCTTGATTTACTAAAGTTGGTCGCGACTCGTTCTTTTTCTCTCTCACTCTCTAATCTCTCTCTCTCTCTCTCTCTCTCTCTCTCTCTCTCTCTTTCTCTCTTTTTCTCTGTTCCCTTTGTCATCTATTACACGGATATAAAAAGAAGACTTAGTTAATCATACGAATGCTATCCGCAGCTGATGCACTTGGTCCGCGCGATTGTATTATTTTTAAAATATATTGCCGCGAATGTATGTATAGTTACAGGCGAAAAGTAACGAAGAGTGCGAATTTGTGTGTTAAATAAAAATCCTGAAGTCACACTTTTTTCGCTACGTCAAAAATAGAATCTACGTAAACGGCAAAACAATATTTTCGTATTTTCTCACATTTATTTTTCTTCTATTTTTCCCGGACTTTTCTCTGTGCGAGTAATCTATCGCAACATTCTGACCGGGAAAGTTTGCTTTTGATTGTAGTTCCATCGGATAAAACCGTGTCTAACAAGCTCCATTCGGCTGTAATAGTTCTGACAAGCCAGAACTAGTTTTCCTTGATTTCGGAATTCGACGATAACATACATTTTCACCGAGCTACAGCGAACCGGAGCGGCGCGGCGACCAGTTTGACGACCGAAAACAACGGGATAATTTGTTTCCGCGCCCGATTCAAGGAGAAACGAAAATTATTTCGCCCCGTAGAGAGATACGCGAGACACGGCGAAGCGTCGATTGGGTTTTCCCGAAGAGATTTCCCTCTCTCTCTCTCTCTTTCTCTCTCTTTCTCTCGAGTAGTTCAATCTTTTCGACAAAGATAAACCGCTCTTAATTCTCCCGCGACCCTTTTCCGCATGAAGGGAGCGACTGAAAAAACACCTTAAGTAATTCGATAGTGACCTGAAAGTCCTTCTCGATCGAGGCGCGTATATTCTGAGGAATGGCGATTATCGTGGTTCGACGAACGTCCAAGGAGCGAGGAGAGAGCGATAAAACAAAATCGCGCGCCGTTAGCGGTAAGCTGCGCGAAGTAAACGCGTTACGTGGAAATCGGGTGGAAAAATATTCGAATTATCAATATCGGATATACATACGCGAACTTTATCTTCGGAAAAGAAAAAGTCTCTCTTACACGATGTCTTCATGAGCGAAAACAAAATAAATCTATTACGCCCACGTGTTTGTTTTTGTTAAAATTTTTTAATTACATACGCGTGTACAGATTTATTTATTTATTTATTTATATAAAATATTGCGCAATATTTGCAGAAAATAAAATTTCAAAGTAAAAAATTTTGTACACAGAATTCAATATCAAGATTAAAAAATTCATATATAAATATGATTACGTGTCGTTATTTATTTTTGGACATCGCGCTTGAAACGCGCTCTCTTTTTGAGAGAACCTTCCATCGTGACGGAAATTCAACCAGATGACGGGGAACGGATGCGAATCGGAGTGCTATTTAAACCCGTCCATAAATCCTACCGGACTCGCTCGCAAAATTCTTTCGGATTTTTCAGATCCGGTCCAATTGCCTTCGTTTCCCGACGCGCGTGCACCGCTCGCGACGGGAAAGAACAGAGGACACGTGTCGAGCTTTTCCAACTCTAGAGAGAGAGAGAGAGAGAGGAAGAAAGATTTTACCTAAACGCCGACCGAGGTAGTACCGGAAACGCAAATTCACATTATTCCGAGTGCGCGAGCACTTTGTGAGCGGTTGAGACGCACCGACAGCGACTGATCGATCGTGACCGATATCGTGAAATCGATAAACGCCTTCTTATGTGCCGTTAATTGACGTTTTGCAAATAGCTCGGAATAAAACTGGAATTGATGGGGCGCGTGAAGCACTTGACTGCACAGCGTTTCATAACGAAAGTGTTTCACGAAGATGCACAGACTAAAAGTGTTGAAAAACACAATTAAAAAAAAAAAAAAAAAAAAGAGAAACAAGTAAACTTTAAATCACTCAAAACTCTTCTAAAAATAAAATAAAATAAAACAAAGGGAAATGCTCTTGCACATGTAGTGTAACTTTGAATTTATCGAACCGAGCGAAAAATCAGAAAGTCTAAGAAAACGCCGCATGATCGAGTAGGAACAATCACGATCTATCGGGCAACGTGGCGCGGGAATATTTTATTCGACAAGAGTGTGCGCACACTATCGACGAGAGTGAGAGAGAGAGAGAGATAGATATGAAAGAGCGAGCTAGGGATTTGAGTTATCGCGATACGTCTAGTGTGGTATAATACACCGCCATAGCCGGACGACGGCGAGGAAGAATTTACTGACTGGCCGATAAAACGGCGATACTTTCGGCGCCACGTAGATGGGACGTGCGACAAGCCCGTAACGCGGGATCAATGGGCCACGGAATTTTTCGAAACGTCGTTAAATCTCGCGCGTGTCAGCAACGTCCCCGACTGCCACGCGCGCTCGATATCGCGCGTCTCTCCTCTCTTCTTCTCTTCTCATCGCGCCTTCACACACGCCATTATTTTTAATATCGCCGACACGGACAGCAGTTGCGGTGTAAGCGCTTTCCACCTGATACTCGCGCGCGAGATCGACGTGATTTAATTTAGGACTTCGATATACGAGCTATATACATATATATATATATATATATACAATATATATATATATAAAATATATATAAGCTCGCTCCTTACTCTGTGGATTTACACGTGTGCACGTACTAGCAAAGCTCGACAGTCACGTAAAGTCCACTTTATGATATTAACATTTCTAAATAAATTTTTCAATATCTCATCGAGTGATATTAGAGAAAAAAATTTTTTTCATTCAAGTTCATTCTTTGATTAATTGCAAGAGCGAATATTAGTTGATTTCGGATCTGGCTTTCTTCAAGAAAGATTAAATATAATTGGTTTTAATTCGTTTTTAATTGAGAACAAAAAAAAACGAAGGATAATGACTAGATCTACTTTCGGTAGAAAAAAAAAACCCCCACTTTTGAAGCTTTTTTTAATCATTTTTTCGATCTGCTTCTCCAAATCTCCACGGAATATTGCAGACTGATGAAAAATTGATAACATTAATGCACATATCATTCGGCGAGATTTGCAAGAGATTTGCTTGCGAGCTTTTTCTCTTTCTCTCTCTAAATCTCTATATAAAAATGATCGCTCGATATGGCCGTGGAGAGAGAAATGAACACCCCGACGTATATCGCATGTGTTTCTGAATGGCCGTCCAATCTGAGCGAGCGGCCAGATGGAGCGAACAAAAGAAGGGGGGACGAAACGACGTGCTCTTTTCCGCGGCAATCTGTAACTTCGCTATCCGACGTTAACAACTCGCCAACACGAAGAGGATCCTGCGGCTCTTCTTCGTGGCGGTCCACGAAGTCCCACACCCTCTCATGTAACTTCGAGCCACTGCTCCTCGGTCACTTCTACCCTTCCTGTTCTTTTCCGCCCTCGAAACCCATCCTGGCCTCGTTTCCAAGTACAGCGTTTCGAATAAACAGTCTTAACTGTCGGGAAAAGAGAGCGGGAGAGAGAGAGAGAGAGAGAGAAATGGAGAGTGAAAGAGAAACGAGGAGAGATAGAGAGAGAGAGAGAGAGAGAGAGAGAGTGAGAGAAATGTAAAGAGAGGAAGTCCTTTCTCGAGATTCCTGAGTAGTTACAGACTGACTCGTGCGGTCTGACTCTCGGGTGGCCGCAATCACTTCCCCCTCGCGAACACGAATGTGTTCTCGAATGAGATCGGTGTGTGCGATCCGAAGTCCAAAAGTTGCAACCGAGCTCCGCCGCCGGTCGCAGTTGGTTTACAGAGAGTTGGCGTATGAAATTACCCGGGAACGGATTAAAAGGGAGTGACCTGCGTCGCGTTAGGTTTGTTAACTATACGCGCACGAATAAGCCGTATGTCGATTTGTGATCGAGTTTCGCTCGTCAGTGATACGAAACTGTTATTAATTAACAATTCGTATATCACTTTTTCAAATTATAAAACACAATTACTTTTCACAACGATCGAAAAAATGTTTGTTGTAGAGAATCGCGAAATTATTTCATCGATTCTTTAAGTAGTAATTTAATTTTTTATTCAATCGTCGCTTGAATTCCATATGGTTATTTTTGTCTAGCGGGAGAGAAGAGATTTTTCTTCGGGGGGGAGAGACAATTTATCGCATCGATTACTTTCATCGACTATGTAATCGTCTCGCGTTTCATCGGTAATTTATTCGCGAAGTTAGTGTAGGTATATACGGAAAAACGCAGAAGGAAATAAAAACTTTCTTTGAAATCTTTTCCAAGTTTTATATAAATATACTCTCTCCGACGAGCCGATTGCAAAAGTAAACAAAAAGGAGCTCTTCTTCTCTCTCTCTCTCTCTCTCTCTCTCTCTCTCTCTCTCTCTCTCTCTCTCTTTCTCTTTCTCTCTCTCGCTACTTTTTATGCATTAAGTTACTCGCAGTAAAGCTTCAATGTTAGCGCTTGCAGTTAAAAGTAAATCTTCGTTTTTTCTTCCCATACTATAGGAAGTAATTATGTCCGGTGCTACGAAATTCACAAAGAGAGATATAAAAGAGTAAACTGCGTTTATAATTTATTTGTGTATTTTGTTTTTATTGTTGTAGTAGATTAAAAGAGCTTAAAATTCTCTCATTTTTTTCACAAACTGCGCGGTTTTGTGCGAGACTCCGCGAGTTTATTTTTATCATATATTTTTTAGAATTTGCGCAATAATAAAAGACACACATATTGACCGGGATAACGAGCAGTTTTTTTATCGCAAATTTTTTTTTTTTTAATCAAAATGTTGCACACGTCAGTTTTTTCACAAAACCAACGACAACAACGCGCGTTGTTATTATTATTTTCATTTTCTTTTTTTTGTGAGCAATCTCACGAGTGCGAAGAAACATCCGGAACGGAGAAGTCGCGCAAAATGACAAACAACACAACCAAAAAAAAAAAGAAAAAAATGTTAATGTATAACGTGTACGTGTTATAAAGCGCATAAGGCGATGTGAAAAGGCAACACGAGAAGGCCATAGCCCATGAGAACGGATGACGCAAGGAATACAAAGCCCGGATTGTGCGACTGGTATATCGAGCACCTGTTGCCCCCTCGGGATAGGGATTTACATTTTCATAGACAAGAGGATGATAGTGACGGTATGTGTGTGTGTGTGTGTACACGCGCGCGCGCGCACACGAATGTGTGTGCACGTTTGTACGTGTCTCTTGTGTCTCTCCCTGTCATTAAGAAAATTGGACCTTAGGCGAATCGAGTCAAAGATTCCGCTCTTCTCGATAACAACCTCGGAATATATCTCAGAGATATCCGATACTCCTCCTTATCCGATACTCACGTTCCTTACGTATAAACGTAATACACTGTTTAATGTCGCTTGCTTTTTTTTTTTTCGACAAAAATCTAACAGACGACACTGTTTCTACAGAAAATTTCTTGGAAACGATTCGGATCAGTTCTGATCAAAAGTTCGCGATACATTAAAATCCTTAATTCAACAACTTGTTCATTAGCTTGTCGCGAGCAAGAATAACGTTTCATCAAAATTCTTTACACAGTTTTGTTTGCGTGTAATAATAATAATTTAGTGAATAATTGTTGGGGTTTTCTCGGGAAGAGAGAAGAAGTTTATCTCGCGTTTTTCGCGGAGACGCCGCAATGAGAAATCTCGTGCGAACAAATTTATCTCAACCTTTCTCGATGAGCGCGCGTGCGCGCGTATACTTCTAAAAATAAGTTTTAAACGAGTTATTCGGAGACTTGAACTTCGCAATTGTAAAGAGTGCGCAACACGAATTACGGAGTTCCGTAAATAATTTTGCGACGACGACGACGACGACGACGACGGGAATTTCGCGACGGGCGCTGTGTCATTTCGAGTTCGCGCAATGAAAAGCGCAAAGCGAGAGACACAATTGACGTTGGAAAACCAAAGGAGCAAAAATCTTCGTTTCGGGAGGGTTTTATACGTAAGGTAAGTATGTTCCGGTCGGGGTAAAGGTGTAAACAGAACGCACACTAAAGACGATTCTTAGCGATAATAGCTCGCTCTCTGTCTGCGCCGCATGCGTCACTCTATGACTGTTTGTACGCTTGGAATTTAATTAAGTTAATTAAATTTGTATTCGCCCCGGGCGTCGCTATTCTATGCACGTGACGTATACGATGGCAAGTCGCCCAATAGACCAGTCATCTCGAGTGAGCTTTGAGAAGCGTTTTATCTCCGTTTCGCGCGCAATAACCGCGCCTATACACCGTTATTCCGCTTTGCGCGCGTATAATTCAGTCTTTCTCACAGTCATTCGCGCAATAGAATCGCGCGAATATGTGTGTGGGAAAGGCTGCTCAGCCATTTTTGACTTTCTTACGCGGTTAACCGTGAGCTAAAATTAAACGCGCGATATTAATGTTTTGCTCTGGGAATTAAATTTGCAAAATTGCGTTGCGTCCGTATTTGAATTCGAACACAAATGTTTGTTTCTCATGTATTTCTCGTAATTAATTTCAAATTAACATATCTAAGCACAAAGTAGTTTCCCGCACTATGCAAAGTCAAATATTGCACGGCGAACGAGAGAGATGCGCTGTTTAATGTAATAAAACACAACGCGTATAAACCCTACACAAAAGTGTGCCTCCCTGTGAGGTTCTCTCGCGAGCGGGAGGGAAAGAGTGGAATGCTGGCGGATCAAAGTTCATCAGACAGCTAAACTTAATCTCGCTCATCGTCAACTCGCTGCCGAGCCCGCAGGGAATGCGGGTAAAAGGACCGAACCGCGCTCATGATTCAATCAACCAAGTTAAAGCGAGCGAGAAATGACGCGATGCGAAACGCGAGGCCACTTTGCCCGCTGTTCAAAAAAAAAAAAAAAAAAAAAGAAAAAAAACGGCTAAAGCGTGTCCTGCAAAACTGTGCGCGGATCAATCGGATTCGTCGCGCTCTTTTTGTTCCGATGACTTGTCGTTTCAAATTTTCGAAAGGTAATGACGTTTTTTTTTCCCGATCAGTATTGCTGTCCTAAGTAGAGCATATCGATGTTTTAAGCGACCGAACAGTCCGAGAGTTACATCTTTGATTTTTATGATTCTCCGTTTGACAGAGAGCATAAACATATTCCTCATTTGCATTAAACGTCACTTCGTTCTATCGTTGTTTTTAATATAAAAATATAAATAAAATAATTGTATATAAATAAAAGAAATATTTCTTGTTGCACAATTGCTGCAACTTACTTTTGAATATTTTTCTTAGTTGATACGAGAGCGAAAGTTAAGAAAAGAGTTGACGTTTCGTCGTTCCTTCCTTCTTTCCGTTCATCCAGAAATTATCCGGTTGCACGCCAGCCGGTCCACAATCGCATCCTGAAGCGTCCTGGCAGTAGACGGTATTCATCGCGATTTCACTCAAGCGTCGAGCATCTCTTAAGAGCGTTTTAAGCAGTCGCGAACACAGTCAGCACGTCAAAGTGTACGAATGAATAAGGAAAATTGAGAGTTATCTCTCTCTCGCGCGCGCGCGCGCTAGTTTTTATCTGTACAATTTTTGCGCGCGAATAACAACTCCTCCCCGTATTCGTTACAACATGATATTTGATAAACACAGTCGCGAAACATAAAAATACACGTGCACCTATTCTCTTTCATGCTATATTTTTCTGTTTTCCAAAAAAGCTATCGTTTACATGGTTTTACATCGAACATCTTTTTGAAAAAACACGTAATGTTTTCTTTTTTTTTATTTTGATAAAAATGTTTTTCAAAAGTTTGTTCGGCGTGTAACTGTTTTCTGTAATATAATGAAGTTCTTCTTAATATAAACTTTTAAACTCGATGTATTTTTTATAGAACGCGTTTAAATTTGCTATAGAATATTTAAAGCTTTTCCAATAGAATATAATTATATTTCAAAAACAACAATAGGAATTGAAAATTTTCTCTCTCTCTCTCTTTCTTTCTTTCTTTCTGACGCAATAACGTTCTAAAAGTAACAAATTCTATTTAATTTCATTCTTGCTTTATCTTAGTGCAAACGTTGTCGGAATAATCAGAATCGGAAACAAAGAACAAATTAGACCGCGAACTGTTCTTTTTATATATCTCTAAAACCGTCATTCGGTCGTGCCCCGATGCAGCCGCTGCGGCAATCGTAGCACGTAGCGCGAGCTGTGCATGGCTTTCTATGGCAAACCGCTCTGTGTGATCCGATTAAAATATCGCGTGCGTTTTAAGGGGTTTTCGAACGTGTCACGTGCAAAAGTCTACGCTTGCCGCGGAGCGAAATAAAAGCTACGCGTAATCGCACAGAGGCGCGAATTCACGATTTTCATTATTTTTTTCTCTCGCTCGTTACAATTGACGTCTCCGACTTTTCAACGAACCTGTCAGTCGCGTTGGAACAACGAACGCAACTCGCTGTTATAATCTGAGATGTCGACGCGTTTTGTTCGAGAAGAACAACGACGTTCTAATACTAAAAAGTTTATCAGAAATTATAATTTTTTGTTTTATTAATTGAAGTACATCCTTTTTAGCCTCTTCGCGTGCAAATTATACCGTTTTTATGTTTTTTTTCCAGAACACACAATTGCAAGAGAATTCAAGTTGTTTGAGACAGAATTTAAATACTTTTATATTTGTTTTTAAATATTTTTTTTTTTTACTTGTAGTCTAACATGATTAAAAGAGTTCTCTCTTTTATCATTCTAAACAATTTTTCTTAAGATTATGCCTCGCTATACAATAATTCGCTAACTGATTGTGTGTTCACGCTCTAAAAACGAGAATGCACTTCTGCGGATTAAAACGGAGTACCGTTGGGAAAAAATTTCCAGCTGTCGAGGAAAAATCAAGGGGTTCACGCGAAAATGTAACAGTCGAGAGAAGAACAATTACGTGTGGTCGGAGATGCAATGATGTATTGTTCGAGTTTTTTGCAAAACAAAAAAAGTACACAACATTGCTCGCGCAATTTACATCCGCGATTTACGCGCGAATTAAATTCACATCTTCAGCCGTAGTTTTTTTCCTTGATGGTGTTAATGAAGACCGACATAAAGGTGACATGGGACCTGTGTGAGGCTGTTATATGACCTTTAATTGTAATTTCGTAAAGAAAAATACTCGTTACAAAAACAAGGCGTTTGAAAGATATTTTTTGAGTCTAAATCTCCAAACTTAGTCTAAATATTCGTTATTACGAACTCTATTGCGCATTTGTTGTCGCGCGCGAACCAACAACATCGAAAACCGGTGTTTACCGTCTACCGTATCTTTACGAGAACGTTGCTTTTGTAGATAAAGAGAAGGAAGAGAGATTGAGAGAAAGAGAAAGAGAGAGAGAGAGAGAGAGAGAGAGAGAGAGAGAGAGAGAGAGAGAGAGAGACTTTTATGGGAAGGAAAACGGAGAAACGGAGGCGGTAGAGCGTGACGATCCGCGCAGTGTATACCGAGGAGAATCGCGTTTAATCTGGCGCGATGTCTCACGCGATCCGTCTTTGTCGCGTCGAAGCTATGCCACCGGAGAAGCGACTCTGCCATTGTACTGTTCCTCGCATGGTTATACGGAACGACCACAAACTTTCTAAAGAGAAAATTCCTTAACTTAACTAGAAACATAAATATAAAATAAAAAGTTTTTTTTAATAAAAAAAAATATATATATAAAACATTTACACGGCAATTTCAACTAAATAGAAAATTTTTTAATTTTCTCACGCGCACACAAAATTTTGATTAAACGTTTTATGTGATATTAAATATTTCGCGGAAATCAGAAATTATTATCAGAATATTTCAACTTATGTTGTGGCAGGAAATATATACATACATGTAAACATTTATTACTAATAAATTTTTTATCTCAATGTTATGCACTATTTACAACAACAAAATTCACAGTTTCTCTGAAAAACCAAAAACAAAAAATCACGGACTTTTTTTGGCTTCTTTGTAGAAAAGTGTTGTCGGAACCGGCGCCTCAGGTGTCGTCGCTCCTGCAGCCAGGTGATACGACGAGGGTTGCAGCAAACGATGACGCCACCGCCGTAAACTCGACGGTCTCCGTCGTGGTTCTTGCTTGCCGTGCTACAACCGGGGGCGGAAGCCGGTTGACGCAGTGGGAGACACAGCCACCTGGGAAATACTCCTTAATGCCCGCAAAGCTGCCTCACTCTCGTACGTCTCTCTACCGCGCGTCTCTCTCTCTCTCTCTCGCGGCATTTCCATCCCTCTTTGCCTCGCTCTTCCTGTTGTTCATCCTATTCCTTTTACGGTCTTGCACCGCACTTTGTCTTTTACTGTGTCTCTCTTTCTCTCTCTCTCTTTCTCTCTCTTTCTTTTCTCTCTGTTACACTTCTTCCGCTTTCTATCCTGTTTTATCTTTTTATTTCTTCTTTCGTTCAATTCTTCCTGTGACTTCTTCTCAGACAAAAAGAAGAAGAGCCAAAGAATTTTTAATTCTCGCGTATAAAATAAATTATAAGTAATCACTAGGACTCTTTCTGTTCAAAAACAAATTAACTTTCTGTTCAAGTACAAATTACCATTATCATTTCGATTATAACTTATAAATATTTAGAATCTTTTGTTGTCTAAACAAGACTTGAAAAAATGATTAAAACAACAACAAACTTATCTTCCAGAGAGATAGCAAAGATACAAAGGACGTATGAGAGATACAACTTCTTATCAAATATTACTAACAAATCTATTATAAAAAAAATATGATGTTTAAAAAAAACGTGAGAATGTCATTTTCTAAACTGTGTTATATTAATTTCAGCGTTTTTTTTTTATTTCTCTAGTGTGTGCGTCTACGCGAATGGTAACATGCGCGCGAAATAAAAGTAATGAACTCTCTTTAACTTGGACTGCAGCCGGAACGAAGGAACAAATGCTTTAAGCGACGCAACTCGGCAGAAAATGAAGAATAGTTTCGCCGTCCTCCCATATATAAAACGGGACGTGGTAAAAAAAAAAAACCTGGCAAACTATAAGTTTTACACCATCTGCGCGTTGTTCGAACGAGTTTTAGTTAACGGTTATACTTGGATATCGTAAAATATTGCAGAAATATCTGAAGAATTGACTTTATATGCTTCACTTCAGTTTTTAAGACTCGCTCGCACACACACACACACACAGTTCTTCCGGATAAAAAATAATCGCCGATAATAATTAAAACTCTCTAACCAGCCGACACGTTTGTTACCGTGTAACTTCGCCTGTAAATATCGCACGTCGATAATCTGAGCAGCCGCGTGAAAGATATACGAACGAGAGATTTTAATAACAAACGAGAGCAAGAGTCTCTTTCTCTCTCTCTTTCTCTTCTCTGACAAGTTTTATGACAAATGATTTTTCCGCGATGGTCGATTTATTTCCGCCCGTCGATTACATTCTCTTCCGTCGAAATTGACTTCGTCGTAATTTCACCGTCGACACTTTCGAAAAAAAAAAAAAAAAAAACCCCCGTTTTCTCTTCGCTCGTAATCATTTTCTTGACACGACGCGTCTGCCATCAGTTCACCTTCTTCCACTTCTTTGCAGACGCATCACCCCCCAGCATCGTTCCTTTGACGGCGCGGAGCAACGACAGCAGCAGCTTGATCAACCGGAAGAGGATGTAGATGAGCGCCGCGAAGAAGATAATCAAAACGAGCCCGACGTCGATGAGATAACGCTGGTACCAGGACAGAGCCGCGCGATCGCTGTGCAAGTAAGGGTTGCCATTGCCACGGGCGATGTATTCCGTCCACCATACCGCCGTCTCCAACGGGGTGGCAAGTCGATCACGGTAAGCCCTCGAAACCCTCAAGGCGTTCTCGCGGTAACTGAAAGCAGAAGAAGATAGAGAGTCTGAAATTTGCGTGACATACCTTAATCTTTCTCTCTCTCTCTCTCTCTTACTTTTTCATTATTTTTTTAAGATAGAAAAAAAATCACTTTTTATCATTTTTATTTTTTTTATCATTTTTTTTTTTTTTTTTTCAATATAAAAATATATGCTAAGCAAGTGCTCTGCGAAAGAGCATTGAATTTTTCATCGAAAGCGAAGATCCATTTTCATCCGCGTTTAATTCACGAAGTCTCTCGACGGTACCGCGCGGCGTGCGGTCGAAAACACTGCGGATTGATCGATGGAAACGGATTGCTCGTTGCAATTGAGATTGACGGTTTCGGGACATCCCGTAGGCGCGTGTTTGGCGAAGTGCGTATTGCGTCCGGTCGAGTAAACACGCGTGCGTAATCGCCGCGAGATGCGCCGCGATTGCCGATGGGACGGATGGGGAGCGCGCGCGCAAAACAAAAAAAAGTTCGCGGGATACAAGAAGAATAAAGAGACAAGAACAGAAGAACGATATGCGCGGAACAAGGGAGCGGTAGCGCGGAGAGAGAATAGTAGCGGGGGGGGGGGAGGAAGGGAAAACGAAATTGTGCACAACCACCCTCGGCGTAGCCCGGCATACAATTTACCGATCGGTACTCTCCATTATTCGTGTTTACAGCTGCAGCCCGCGAATCAACCTGATGCACCGCCGCGCCTCGTCTACACCCTCCACGCGTATCTCCTACCTCCTTCCCTCCCGCTTTTCCTCCCGTTGCATTCCGCCGCAGAGCGCTCCTGACCCTTCTGTCCGCCCGCGACCCTCGCTCACGTTCCCCGTTATTTGCCTCGGTCAAATTCGGGTTGCTGTCCCCACGGTGGTTTTGAATTAACCATCAATTTTGGACGCGCCCGACATCCCTTCCGTTCAGGGCCGCATCTGTCAGCGGTTGTCCGCGACGCACCGTCCGGGACGCATTCGCAGGTGATACCGCGTGGCGCGTTGAAAGAAGAATAGAAGAACGTGAGAGGAAAGAGAAGAATATTTATTTCTCGAATTTCCTTTCCGCATCCCTCGAGCAACGCAGCTCGCGCGCAACTGTGTTTCGATCCTCCGAAAGTCGCAGCGCGAACGAATTTTTTTCTCCGCCACGCATCGAGTTAACGAGCGAAAGAATGCTCTTTTTCCCGGGGTCAAAAGAAGACGTGGGATGGGAACGAATAGCGCGTGGGGAGCGTCGCGCGAAATTTAACATCGCATAAAACGCGCGCACATTTTCTGGTTGCGCCCTCCCGCCCCCGAGGGAGCATTTTCGCCCGACGCGCCCGCGCTTCTTTTTGTATTTACAAATTACAATCCGCGAGCGCGGTCGGCGCGACGCATCAATATTGAACGCGTGACGTTAACCGCGGTTTTCTTTTTTTTTTTTTTTGTTTTTTTTGTGTGTCACGCTTTTCGTGATTTTGCAGCAGCAGCAGATGCGTTTACACGACCCGCGCGTCTGCACGTCGCGTCGACAACTTCAATTATTTGCGAGCAAGTTTCTTCAAAATTTTTTTGTAGAAACAATTTGAAAAATCTAAAAAAATTCATACGTTAAAATATAATAACGAGGATAGAGGTTTTTTTTTGTACTTTGATGTTTGCACGAGTCTTGTGTGACGAAAGTTTAAATCGATTGATCGAAGAAATCGCTTCGTGATGACTCTATGCGCGTGATATACGTAGATAGAGAGGAAAGTGTGGTAATTAGCGGCATTGCGCGGAGTGATCGGAATGTTAATAGCGTCGAAACGACGCGGTCGAATGCGGCCGCGTCATATACCTCTGTCCTGATCGCGTGCTTACGGCGCGGAAGATGAGAGAAGGGATGGAAGAAGACTTACGCCACATCTCGCGCAGTTAATACGGTCCTTATCTTAAAACGGGGATCAAATTACGGCGATCTCGAGGAGCCATTACAATCGGAACACGGCCGTAATGGTCGATAAATGGCGGAAAACGACGGCGTTATCTTCGACCTGATTAGAAGAAAATAGAAGATATGATTCAAGGAAATGTACACGGCGCATCTTCTTCGCGGCTAATTGTGAGAAGTAATGGTATCGATCACTTGGGGTTGCGATATCAAAAAAAAATAAATCAATAAATAAAAATTACACCGAATCGCGCACCAAAGTTGGAAAACAATTTTATTTGAAGGAAAAAACGTGCGGCGAGTTTCGGAAAAAAAAACACTCTGTGAGACTTTGCAGTCATAATTCGAGAATAGGAGGGATGATGCGCGCGATGGTCAGATATGTACTGCTTCCGGCCGTAATTGCTCGGAAGCAGTTTTTCGCGACGGATCTACCGAGGGGGGGGCGGATCCGGTACCGGAGACCCGGTTATCGGAAACCGAGCGAATTATTTAATCAGGAAAGTCCTGGAGATGTCGCGAAGTTCTCGCCGCATCTCTCCCGCCCCGTCGCATCTCTCCCGTCGTATCCAGAGGCCGACTCCGTATCTCCGGGGGATCATAATTCCCACGATATCTTTCCCGGATCGTCGTCCTCGTCTGCGACGCGTTGCCGCGAACTTACTTTCCGACTTGTAACGTTATCACACGGAGAAGAGACCCTCAATTCTCTAGCGCTCGCTTGTTCGCCATCGTCACGCTCGCATGCAGTTCCGTGCACGTGTGTGTGTGTGTGTGTGTACCAGAAAAGTCATTTAAAACTGACTTAAATTATATTTCGGAATCGACTTCGGTTCGATCGGCGTCGAATGTTCGAATATATTGCAAAAAAAAAAAAAAAAAAGAGAGAAACCGCGCTCAAGACTTTTTATATCAATTTTTAAATAAATATCGTAAATGTTTAGCAGTGCGCGCGTGACGGAGGAGAGCGAGCGAGCGAGACTTCTTAATTTTGCAACGTTGTTATCCGACGAGATCGACTTTTAGTTTCAAGTGTAGTTCTCTATACGTGTGTGTACTTTGGCTCTCGAGGCTACAAATTTCGATCATGAATACGAGCGTTACACTTTTACGCCGAGCAAAAGTGTGTTAACTTTTATCGGTGTCGGCTGTAGACCGCGTGTGACAAATTCGTCACTTTGCATCGGACGCGCAACTCTCGTCGTTGTTACGGGGGACGGGCGAAGTTTCCACCGCGCTGAAAATAGTTTTTCCTGCAACTCCGAATTGACGTAATAGAAACTTCGGAACACTGCAAAGTCTCATAAGTCTCGCATTTTCATACTTTGCGCGCGCGCGCGCGCGCGAGGCTGACGGCGCGCGTGTTACAACTTACTTCTCGGCAATGCATTATGCTTTACCAGCGCGACCAATCTTGTTCGCGTCGCATCCACTTTCCCCTCTTTCGAGAGTAAAGAGATTTATTCTCTCGCAAATATATTAAGTATAAACTACGTGTTGGGAGGAAAATGACTTTTGTATTGTGACGCGAACGCAATGCGTCAAACAACGCGCTCGTACAAACACGAGGCTTTTCTTTTTGTTTTTCGCGAAATTCGATTATTGATCCGAATTCGACCGAAACAGTTTTTTTTTTTTTTTTAACTAAATTAAAGATTTCTATCGTTTTTTATCGTTTCAAATATTTAACTTGATAATGTTACAAATGAACGCTAATAAGCAATACGGTGTCAATCCACAAAAAATGAAATATTGAGACATTTATGTAGCGTGCTGCTTTAGCTATCAAAGAAACTCTTTCAATCGTGTTTTTAAATCCTTAAATGTTTTTATATAAAAATACACAAACATCTTAAAAGAAATATATATACAAACACCTTTTTTTTTTTAATCTTAATTTATTCAAAATAGCGACGTGTGGGTTGACACTGTATTGCTTATTAGCGTCCAAATATATTGACAATGTTGATGATATTTTTAACGTGAAAGTGTATCAAGCACCTTTGATTCTAAACCATTTTTCTCAGTTCTGCCTCCGGTTGTTTATGATTTGTGCAATGTCTCGGTGTGATATTTTGCGCAAGTCGCGCAAAATCACGTGGTTAATAACCGGAGTGTGACGAATTAATAATTGTAACACGCTAGGCGCTAGGTTCTCTCTCTTTCTCTCTCTCTCTCTTTTCTTCTTTCAAAAATAGTAGGTTATACGAGCGGGCCTCTATACCCTCTAGCGAACACGCGCGTTAATTATATTTATTACTCGCAGGTCGCGCGGCCAGTTGAGGCAGAATTCCGCGCGGCGCATTAAATAACAGTCGTAACGGCGCCAAACGTCAGATGTATTTCCGGCCGATAACAATTTCGGCGCGCGCAGTATCGGTTCCGACGGATCGTATTACGAAATTACTTTTCGGCGTGTACACGACGGCATTATTACAATGCCATCGCGGCCGGCGAATGGCATCGTTCATTCTCGCAATCAGAGTGCGCGAACCAAACAGCTGTTAGCGAAAATGGGAAAAACTGGCCGACCGAATGATCGATTCCTGATTTCCGTCGGAAATAACGTTCCCCGTGATGCGACGAGTTTAATTCGCGGCACTGTATTATCCACTCTAACAAATAAAAAAAAAAATAGAAAACTATGCTGCATATTTCATTTTGTTCGTAATTTTTCTGTCTTAACGCTTTCAAGCAAAAGAATTTATTGAGCGTAAGCGGAAGAGAAAGAAATTTTTCACAACGGTGTGAAAAAAAAAGAAATTGATTTTGAAGTGATTTCAAAATTTACGCGACGGAATTTATTTCGAGCGAACACGCGCGATTTAAATTTCCTGTTGTTCTAAACAACGGCGCAGCGATAATTGCGAAAATAAAAATTATTCAATAGTGCGAAAATGGAAAACAAATGACGAGCAAGTCATCCGCGATAGAGCTCAATTTCTATTCTTTAAACAAACGGCATCGTTAAATTTATCGAGCGAGAATTAAACACGTTCATCAATTTTCTTTTTTTTTTTTTTTTTTTTGCATGCAACATGTACGAGGTGTTTCAAAGCTTTTTAGCATTAACGTTTTAATGACAAAATTTGGCGAATTTAAATTTAATTGTTACCTCACTCTCTGTTCGCGCGATTTTCGCGAATTATAATTATCCGAAAAATACTTTGCGAATTAGATTATTAGATCGCGTTTTTGAGAATAAAACGGGAATAAAAAAAAAGAAAAAAGTATTCTCTTTCTTCGTGTATACAGTTATTTCTCTTAGAAAATAATTTTATATTCCGTTATTTCGTTTCTTCTCGATTGTGAGTAAAAATAACGTGAAATCGTTTTTTTTTTTTTTGTTTTTTCTTTACAACAGGGTTAACAGATTATTTTTGTTCAGATATTCGGCGACCATTCATTTGCCTATCGATATTGTTCGCAAATCGCACTATACCTGTGTACACTCTCGTGAAATACTCGCGGAATTTCGCGCGTGTATCACTGACGGGGCGATGCATCGAGCTAATTGGAAGGCCAAAAATAGAAAAGACCAACGCCGGATATGTTGTGCTTGCAGCTGACGCAAACAACGTTTCAAATCCGCGATTACAATATTGTGATAACAGCGCGCAGTGATCCCCCGTTTGATGTAAGCTCGCGTTAATTTTCGAATATGCGCATATATTTTGTGCACTCGTGACACGGAAACGTCTTCAATACATACCGATATTGCAGCACCAAAATAATATAAATGGAAAAACTAGTTAAATTCATTTCACAAACATTTTGCTAAATTCCGTATTTATTATATTTAAGTATTAAATAAGTTAAAGCTGTACATGTATCGAGGCGTATCTCTTCACAGTTTTTATTTATATAATAAAAATGATAAAAGAATAAATGTATTTATTTTTGCAACTTTTATTTGTATTTTTACACATTTGTATTTTTATGTGTATATTACGGCAATTTTTTGCTACTTCAAGTTTGTTTTAATTGCAGTATGAGTGTTCTATTAAAAGCAAAAATAACCTACATCACGTGTGTGTGTTTATTTACATATCGTAATTTCGGAATTACGTGTACCAATCGAATAACCTTTTATTTATTTAGTTTTTTTGTTCTTTTTTTTTTAAACGAAAACACTGCACGCCAGATTAACCAATCGTTTAACACGTTGAAGAAAAAAACATTTCCATGACAAACAATATTGGTCCACCTTTTCGCTAGTTTTATGCTGCGAAACAATTAAAAACGGGCGCGGTGACGTCGGTCGTGTTGTTAACAACAAATATTTACGATATTTATTCGCGTTTGTTTTACGCCAATTCACGTGAATTTCGCGCGACAGTTACCTGCCAATTTATATCGATTGAACCGTGTTACGCAAGAGTGACATTTCCGACAAACCGAACAAAATATCATGTAATATCCAGGAAATGTATTTGTTTCGATATTTATGAGATTTGCCTGTGTTATATAATTTATTACAGGGCTCTCGATAAGCAGTCCCATGCTCTCAAATCATTTCCTATCGAAACGTGATTCATTTATTTATACCAGGTATTTATTTGTATTCAGTTATTTTCTTTAAAACGGCGAAAATCGGTTTCGTTGCTTTTTTTTTTTTTTTTCGAAAAACGAAAGAGAAACGCGATTTGCGATCGCGTGAAATTCGGTGTGTGACGGACAGTTCTCATTTACAATGTGTGAAAAAACATTCGCCGACCAGGAGACCGCTCCAGTAGAAACTGGCCAGTTTCTAACCAGCGACCACAGGTTTTTCCGAATACATTTCCACCAGGTTGGTAACGTGACTGAACTGAGAGAGTTCAACCAATTCACTGTGTGAATTTTAATTTCGAGGAACATTGACGGATATTCGTGTCGAATATTCCGCAACCCCGACGGAAGGAGAAGACCGAGAGATGTTCGAGATCGCGTTCGAGATTAACGAGATGCGGCAACGTAAGACAAAACGAGGAGAATATATATGTATATATATATATATATAGTATGTATATATACGCGTGTATATATAGTCGCCAAAAAGTGTCGACCGACGGAGTTAAGGAGCCGCAACGGATTTACGAACGTTGCGTTCTTCTCAGGTTCTCTTCGAGGAGAGGGCGTGTGGATTCTCCATGGCGTCCTCGGAGTGAGTGCCCCGCGGGATCTTAGATTCTTTGTGAATAAGATGAGAGGATCTTTCCTCGCGAGAAAGCGCATTTTTTGCGTCACGAAACGATTTATGTCCGAGAAAAACTGAGATAAAACGACTGAGAAAAAAAAATGAGCAAGAATCGTAAATCATGATTAAATTTTTACCAAATATTAACTCTTCGTGCGGCTACGTCGGAAGTTACTCTGGACGTTTTAGATGTTTTGTTATTTCGTTATCAAAGTTTATCGGAATCGCAGTTTCCTCTTTTTTTCTTTTTTCAGACTTTTTAGCCGGACTCTGAATTACAGAAAGTATACATTTGCTTTCGTAAATTTCTACTCTAGACTTTTTTTTTTTTTTTCATAAAATTTCTTCTAGACTCTTTAAGTTCCTACTCTCTCGCGGCGGAATCTTCGGACGTTTTATTTTCGTGCACTTATACTTTTCCAAATTGGTTTACACAGAGTTTACGCGGCGCGGCTCGCGGTAACGAGCGTATACACACATTTGCCTTCATATACTACACTTTATACGGACCGCACTACGGAGGCGGAGTAGCCGTCCGTAGGGCCGGTTTTCCGATCCAATTAGATTTTTAATAAAAGTTTACCCCGTCCCGTATAGCGAGAGTCACGTATCCGCCCGTCCGTCCGTCCCCACGGACTGCGGAAAAAGATTAACTGGTTCCCGAAGCAACCAACCTTTTGACATCGTTCGAATGTCTTTCTCCGTCGGATTAACCGGGTTAAAAGCCTCTTTCTCTTTTCCCACGGCTCAGACTGCACCGGCGCGAAGCTGTCCCGCCACACTCGATATTATCGCACAATAATTTTGTCACTAACAGTGACTCGGCCAATAACATCTCTTCCCGATATACAGGGGGGTGTAGGTGAAACTGATCGTTTTTTTTTTTTTTTTTTTAATTTTTTTAACGCCCGATTTGTTCAAGATTCTTATTCCAGCGTACACCGGCACGTTAACAAGACACATATGTGTGTGTATGTGTGTAAGCGCGGCCGACGATCACGCAAAATAATCACGCAAAATATCGAATTTATCTTATCGAATGTATCGGAATTATCGACACCGATGGAATTATTATATCTCGAGCCATTTAATTTGATAATTATGCGCAGCGCGGAGTATCTCGATTAATTAGCGTTCAATCATAATTATCGGTGACTGCACGATGAGTCGCCAACGAACCGGCAACGATACGATTTCGTTCGGTCGCCGGTGATCTCCGCGCATTGTTGTTACTATTTATCAAAATCGCGATAACGCCGGTTTGGATCAGGTCCGGATCAAATAATCAAGCAATTACCGGCGAACCGTCATTAATTCGGCACTTTCGGCGGAATAATTCAGTTGCGCGAATTGTGTGTCTCAATTTGAAAGATTGACGACGAAAACATAGGAAAGGCTCAGACAAAGTTGAGAATTTGTTGGATATGAATAAAAGAATACACACACACACATTGTGTGTGTTCTACTTCGCTTCACCGAAGCTAAACTAACTAACAATCTGGAAAGTCGCCCTTCTGGCTCCGCGCGCGTTCATTGCGCGTCCGCCATCCTCTTTTCCTTCACTTCCTTTCTTTTACACCGCCCGCAGCTTGGCGGCCGCCGTTCGCATAGGCGCTGCCAATGGCGCGGCAATCTTTATCGGCGATTCGTTCGCCGGAGACAGCCGGTGTGTGGTGCTCTTCTCCAAATAGGTATTTCCACTCGGAGGGACTGGGCGGGACACTTGGCAACCGTTGCCGATGCATAAAGATCGAGCGCCGCGCCGATTCTACTCTAAATTATCACGTACCAAGACTCGCGGGGACACTAGATCTACGTGTACGCCGACCGGGTTTGCACATTGGGTGTCTCCGGGACTTTTCGCCCCCGGTGATTCTGGTAAAACAGAAAGAAGTATCTCACAAAAAAAAAAAAAAGCAAGACAAAATACAACAACTGTGACAAATATTGGCGTTATTGTTTCGTTTCAAAGAGGCGAGGTGCGAGACAACCGGATCCTTGAAACAATACGCGCAATCGATGCAATCACTGTTTTTTTTTTTTTTTTTTTTTTTTTTATGAAGAAAAGTTTCGGTATTTTCTTTTTTCTTGTATTTTTTAAAATTAATGAACGCATTTAATGTTTCTGCTCGACTTCGAGGTCGCGGACACCCGGTACAGACGCGCGCGCGTATATATATATAAAACCGATTCTCGTTCTCCCGGGAGGGCTTCTCCTTCTCGTGTGGGGTGCTAGACGGCGCGGTCGGGAAAATCCAATCGCTTCCCGACGATATACGTCTTTGTAACTCGATAAGTCGCCCGGGTAATGCGACCGAGTGGATGGGATGGGAAAAATTTCGTCGCGGGGCGACGCGCGGGGGCGATCCTCAAAAACGCGCGCGCTCGTTGTGTTATGTGGAACGAGAGATCAGAAAATCCGAAAATATATATCTCATATCGTTTTTCAGACTTTCGGTCCGCGCGTCTAAAACCCCGGCGTGATGACGAAATCGGAGTCGTTTTTGAGGGAAAAAGAAATTTCGTCTCGAAAAAGGGAAATCAGCGAGGGGATTTCGCGCACATATCCGTCAAGGAAGCAGGGGAGTTCGGTTTTTTAGAGTCTGATACGCGTTTTAATTCCTAATAAAATATTGCAAAATCTGGGGAAAGGGAAGAATTTTACGACATTTTTCGCGTGTACGTGCGCACGTGTACGTACGCTATCGCATCTCTCCCTTTGCTATCTTCCTGCTTCTCATATTCGTCTCCTCGATAATCGCGCAGACGTACGCCATTTCGATGCCGAGCCAGATAACGTGCGCGGTTTCACTCTCTTGCACGTAATCGAACGGATAAATCCGCAAGTAAAACGAACCTAATCTCTCGCTGCTCGCAGTTCCCTTCGCACGACGCGCATACGCCCGATGTAATAATCCGGACGTGAATCTCTATGCGGAAACTAACGACACTTAAGCCGCAGCTGCGGAAGTGTAATCCCGCTACGTCTATCAAGAGAAATAATTAAAATTATAGATTATAATTAGAGAATAGCGCGCGCGCGCGCGCGTGAGAAAAGTAAATTTGTTGAAATATTGTCGGACAATAAAAATAAAAAAAAAAAAGGTGTATTTTAAATGTATTTTATTGTTATTTATATATTGAAAGCAAAGAATAATTTTCTCCTTTTATCTGTTTCGAATAGTCGGCATTCGCTTCTGCGCCAGTGTGATTCGCGGATCAAACGCAAATTCGCGCAATCTTTTATCAAAGACGCGCGGCGACGAGAAGCCGAAAGATGAAGAACGCGAGAGAGAGTCTCTCGATACAGAGAGCGGAAATGAATATGCCTTTGGCGGATAAAATCCGCGCAATCTTTTGGCAGAGACGGAGGAGGAAAAAAAAGGCGAGGTAGAAGAAAGAAGGAGGAGGGAAGCGGAGAGCGCAAGAGAAGAGAATGAATATTCTTCCGAAGATAAAACCCGGAGGCGATCTTCTCGCCGAAATAAAGGAAGAAAGCGCGGGGCACTCGCACAAAGGAGAAATGAATGCTCTTTGAAGCCGCTCGTGCGAATGCGGCGAGAATGTATTCGAGAAGCAGATCGAATCGCGCAGAACGTGTTCGATGTAACCGCCGTAAGTGATTTTATTGCTCAGATCTAACGAAAGCGCGATGTGATTTCGGCCTCTGAAATTCGCGCGAAAGAGAAATTTCTGCTAATTAAAATTTTCTCGAAAAGATCTCGACTGAGCGTCCGCGCGTTTATCGCGTATTTATCGTTACGAAGTGATTTTCTTCAATTTTAAACCGACGGATCTCACACAGAGCGCCGTAATAAAATAACGCCATTGTCGTCAGCAATTATTATTTTATTATTTTGTATTGCGTTGTGAGAAAAAAAAAGAAACACCGGACGTTAATTACCTGAATTTTACGCTAGAGCATGATTAAGATGCATATTCCAAGCGCGACGTGCTTTAATGACCGAGAGCCCGTAAATCAGTCAAGCTGGATGTAACTCAACGGCAAACACGCTCGTCCGACATAAAATTACCAGTACAATCCTGGCGAGAGAGAGAGAGACAGGAAGAGAGACAGACAGAGAGGAGAAAGAGGGATGTGGTACTGGCGTGGTGAAGCTTGTTCGGTATCAGGCACGGTAATAACGGGGGGGCGGGGGATTACCGAATTACCGTCGTAACGGCATATGGAATTTTGTCAGGACCGCGCGAAATCATTTCGATCAGGCAATTACGCCGCACCATGTCCGCTAAACAACCGCGGCTGCGCTATTATTTGCGAGGGGGCACGCCGCACGCGTTCTCCTCCCTGCGTTTCTCTGCCGCAAACTTCGCGACGCATCTCTCGTCGACGCGAACTCCGGCTTTATGACTATATAGTCGACTGCGATTATTACATCCGAAAATCCGCGGATGAAAGATCAATCGATTCGTTCGTCCGCAGATTTATTTTCAGATTCTTAAAAAATTCAGTTTAGTGATTTTTTTTTTTTTACAATATCGAAACGTTAAAATTGACTTGCTCATGATAAAAAAAGAGCGCAATAAAAAAAAAAAAAATTTAAAAAAACAGTCGACAGGTCGATTTTATTGGTGCAAATTTGGGAGCGACGTTCCTTGACGAGAGAGATTTGCCGATTTTTCCTGCCACACTTCTTGTCAATCAATTTATTTGTCGAGATATTCCCGAAAATGAGAAACTGATGGATTTATTAATTAATAAATCTGAACTGTGTGTCGATAACGTAAAAGAAATAAAATACAAAAACATGCGTGCTGTTAATTGTTTTTACGTCACCGAGCAAAGAAATGTCTAGAATGAGGTCAAATTGCTGTACGCAAAAACAAAAAAACGCTTTTTAGCACAAAGATAGACAAAGTTGCGCGGATTTTGAATTGCGCGTTTACGAATTTGGCGAGCGCTATTCTAAACGCGCATCCTCGCAGTTGTGTTGCTAAAGCTCTTTTTTTTTTTTTTTATCAGATATTATTCGCCATCGGTGTAGTAAAATTTCTACGGTTAGATTTCTATTCTAAAAAAAATCTATCGATTTTGCGATACATCAAACTTCGGATAAAAAGACCACGCGCTTGTATTTTCCGTTCTCTTCTAAAAGTTTCTTTTTTTGTTTCACGTGTCTCTTTAAATCAGCTCGCGCTGGCTGAACGCCCCATGCATATATCCCGCGCTTATATATATTTTATCTCAATAAGACTTTAAATTTATCGTGTTGGTTTTGCTAAATTTCGAGGCAAACGATTAAACAGCATTTAACTTGCAACGATACAACGTGAAACGCATTTAGGATTAAATAACAAGGTATACACGGGACGCAGGTGTCCGCCGTGCGGAATATTCCGCATTGCATCGGGAAATGTGTGCCCGTGTGTCTATGCGTGTGTCTATTGTTGCACATGGCGAATATAACGTGTACTTGTAATATAAAATTATTTAAACAATGCGGAGTTGCGTGCGTTACCAATGTTTCCTCTTCGCCGCCACCGCCGCCGTTAGCGAACTCGACGTAATTATACGCGAACGCGCCACATCGAGTGAGCATTCGATATTCCAACAAATTCGCGAAACAGACATGAATACAAATCGGTGGCTAACGCGACGGGCAAAAATAAACATATCGCATCAAAATAATGAAACGCGTCAAACGCGCGCGGCGCATTGACGGCGCGTTAAAAATAAAACGCAAAATTATCGATCGCGACCCGTTTGAATCATCTTTTTGCTCGAGTTCGTTGCTACACGCAGAGACTGTAAAAAGATTTTTTTTTCTGTTTTAAACTCGATCAAAATACACACGTAAATAATCGATAAACTATATTGAAATATATATCAGATATTTGTGACGGCAAAAGTCGTATTTTTAAACGATTGTCTTTATTTCGCTACGTATCGTCAGATACGCAAACACGTTTCCCTATAGGAAATGTAAATAATTTTAATTATGAATTAAACATATATCGAATAATTTTCGTCGCATAAATTTTACAATAAATTTAGAACATTAATATTCGCGCGAATATTTAGTGGAATAGCAGTTGTAATGATTAGACATTGATTAGTAAGTGGGTTATCGATCGAACAAATCCGATTGGCTCTCTAATTTGCAGCAATATTACATATATTTTAATAACAACAGTAATAATTGATTACCGCGGAATACATTATGAACGCGAGTTTATGTTATGCCGACATGTAAGCCGCACTTTTGTAACCCGCTTATCGTCGCTTATCCGCACGCGACATTTGCCTGACATTTGTTCAGGAACGCATCGTGCCACGCTGGTTTATTGATGCTAATGTAGAGAAAAAAAAAAACACACACACACACACACAAGAGAGAAAAAATACTCAAGAGAGAGCGAGAGAAGATCACGATGGTGATTCAAACACGTGAGCGAAAAATCGCCAGCCCCGCGGTCGTTACGTGGTAAAATAATGAGCGGTCGGAAGACCCTTCTCTTTCCTTCTCTCATTGTCGGCTGTTAAACGTCATTTTAATGTTGCGTGAGTCGGTCCAATTGTGTCGAACGTAACAACGTTACATGCATGAGTAATGTAAAATTGTCGAGCGATTCGAAAGCGCTCGCGCTGCTCTCTCGCCCCCGTTTTGCTCTTTCCCTCTCGTTTCCGTGCCACTTTAATTGCCCGCTCGTGGTGTTGATTTACGAGCCGTGCCGCTTCTCTTCGGCCCGGTAAGTAGGCACGCTTTGCTCTCGATGCTATCGGAGTATCGATGTGGTACTCGGAATACTGGTACGTACACTTCGTCAACCCTCGAGCAACCCTTGTGGACGACACCGCTTGCGCGGCGTCGAGAGAAAGAAAGAGTCGAGCGCGCGCGGACGATGCGGATATTTGTCTTGTATGGTTTTTTTTTTTTTTTCTTTTATTGACAGATACTTATATTGACAGATAAGTGTGCGACCTCACGTTTTGTAAAGTTAAAAGTATCAATGTGTGATAGCCTTCAGTCTGACAGTTATATTTTCGTCGACACAAAAAACCCATATTGGCGGCATTAAACTTGTAATATTGTTTTACGCGCGATAACGAAAAACTTTTTCAGAGAGTGATATTGATAGTGGTGTTTCTCTAGGATCGATATATACCTGAAACTTTGGTAACAGTATTTTAGTTATAGGCAGGTGTCGATATTTTTCCCCGAGCATAACTGAAATAACAGGATAAGCTGGATTTTAGCGCGCGTGTTCAGAAACGATTGCGTCACGCGCGTAAACAGGTGATTTGTATCGCGCGTCGATGATTTATGTGCCACGTGCACGTGAGTGTGTGCGCGAGCGAGTGTCGGGAGCTCTCTTCGATGCTCATTCGCCTATTATTTTTTTTTCTCCTCTTTTACGAAGAGAGAGAAGAGAGAGAGAGAGAGAGAGAGAGAGAGTATTTCTGACAAATTAATTTTTGGCGAAACGCCAATAACATCACAATTTCAAATATTTCACGCGCAGAAATTTCAAGAATGCTTTAATAACATATAACGAACAAAACGTGACTCGCTGCTTTAAGCGCGAATTTTTTTTTTTTCTTTTTTTTTACATTCAATTACTTTTCTATCCGGAAAACATGCGATGTTCAAAAAATTTAATTGCACGTTTAAATAAGATTGACGAAGGACAGATTCTGTGTCTTGACGTTCGATCGCGCTGCAAAATTAGCTCCGTCGTTATCGCCACTCGTCTAAAATAATTTCAAGGCGCTTCTAAGCGCGAGAATCAAAAGGCAATTATCGGAGTACAACCTTACGAGACTCCGAGGTGGTAACATCCATGTGCGCGCGCGCGCGCGTTTCCGCAAGTGATAAATGTAATCAGCACGAGATCTTAAGATCGTATTACAGTAATACGGTCTTCGGTACGGTTTACGACTTCTCGAAGGAGCTACGACGCCGTGTTATAAAACTTCCACAGTTCTCCTCCATTGCCCTTTGCGTTCTCGCGCAAATGCGAGAGACGCGAAGTGGCCGTTCAATCCCCGAAGATCACTGCGCGTGATTGCGCTTGTAAGCCAACACAAGCTAGGGAACGTGAAAGCATTAGCGATGTATTTGTGCCGCACACATGTGATTCCGAACTCTCGAAGAAGATTTATCAAACCGCAATCTTGTTTGTCGGGGATGATGTTTTCGAACGGTTTTGAACACAAGCAATGTTGAGCGAGGAGAAATCTTAGTCTTCGGATTACTGGGAAAAATTTAAAGATATAATGAAATTCGCACATTTCTCTTGCGATATGAACAAATGAGAACTTTTTTAATTATCAAAAATTTATTGTGAAAGTTTTTTTTTTAGAACAACTTTTTATTAAATTTGAAGGAAATTTGAAAAGAATTTTTACGCGCGTTTAACGAATTTTTATCGCGGAATTCAGACCGGTTCAGAAATTAAAATAATTTTTTGCATAAATCTATTGTAATAATATGTAATAAAAATTATAAAATTTAGTAAAAATAATATAATATTGTACAATATGCAGTAAAAATAACATCGAGAGAAAGAGAGAGAAAGAGATATTCCACTTTTATAAAAATATTCTTTTCAAAGATAAAGAATTTTTTTATACGCTTTAAAGTTTGAATACTAAAAGCGCTGAAAAGCGTTTGAAAATAAATTAGAGTAAGTTAACGTCAGATTTGCAGAGAATCCTTTTGGAATTGCACTGTTCTATCAGAACCGAAGCTTATACCAAATTAGAGAACGATCGGAGTTGGGTCAGGGTCGACAAAAATCCCGAGGATTTTTCTTCATCTCGGCTAGATCTACCAAATTTCCAAACAATCAGAGACCGTAACTTTTCCCAAACTTCACCGTCGATTCTGATTTGAATTTCAGATTCGGTCCAACTTCGCTAAAATGGAGCAACATTCCGAATATAATCAGTGCGGCTGTTTTATTCAATTCGAGCGCGCGGAGGGGAAAAGGAGGGGATAAAGTGAACGTAAAATCGTAATACAAACTTTCTCCTCTCAAGTTATCCAGTTAGCTTATAATTCGCCATCGGAAAAAAAAAAAAAAAAAAAAACGAGTTTCGACGTGCGACGGCGTAGCGCCAACCTACCCCCTCCTCGGTGCAATCATAATGTACGAGAAGGTTGAACGTGTGTATCGCAAGATACACGAGACCGAGGGTTTCCTTAACGTCGTTCTTTCTTCCTCTCTCGTTGCCTCTTCGTCGTCTCTTCCCACCGCGCGAAGTACGAAAGTACTTCGGACCCATAATCAAATTCGACTCCAAACTACCTCCATTCACGAGGGTAGAGCTCGCGCGATAACTCGCAGGCGTTACTTAAGCGCACTGCACGAGATGGTGCGCGCGTGCACCACCACCCTTGCTACCACGCACACATTCGCGCTTGCTCACTTATATCCAACACGCACGTACGTTTAGAGAGACGTACACACGCACGCACACCGCAACCCGTGGGGGTTGGTATGTACTTAGGGGGCGCAAGCTGGCACGTAAGGACGGTAGTAGTCAAAGTTTCGGCAGTTTGTAAGGAGGTACGAGGATACACACGCTCTCCTCTCTCCTTCCTTTCTCCCTTCCCTTCTTGTCCATGCTCGCCTTCTCCGAGTCTCTCTCGCGCTTCTTCTTCGGTTACGGCTGAGGGATAACGTAGTGCGGCTTCTCGTCGTCGAGTTAGCCCCGACGACACCCCTCGCATTCTCTCCTCTTTCTTCTCTTCCTTCTCTCCTTCCTTTCCTACGCCCGAGTCATTTCTCCCTTTTCCCAGCCTCACCTCGTCTACTTTATTGCCCTGTTGTTCTCGTCCTTACTCTTTCCCGCGAAGTAACCCTTTCGCTCGACGAGCTCCACTTCCGACGACCACCTACTATTCCTCTCCCCCTCCCGACTTCCTCTCTCTCTTCTCCCTGCCGCCACCCCCACCGACATTTCCGCCGTTGCTCGCGCCACAGCTCTTCCGGCCGGATTTATTCGAGAGGCAAAATGTGCTAGGGAGTCTTGTTCTTTGCGGAAGCGAGAGAGAGCGAGGCGAGAGAGAAGAAAGAAAGACAGAGGGAGAGAATAGGAGTAGTCCGCTTCTCTCTCTCTCTCTCTCTCTCGAAAGCAGAAGAACGAGAACTGTGCGAGTCCTATACGAGTGCTTCGGCGCACCTGCTCGCCCGTAAGGAATGTAATGGCCGACGAAGGTGGACGGAAAAGCTACGTGAGAGGAAAAAAGCGCTTCGCGGAAAACGAGACGGTGCACCGCCGCGTAACAAAGACCTTTCCTTTAGTCGAGAGGATGGCCAGGCGAAATAATTGGACACACTCGATATCGTTAATTTCTTTCCGCGGAGTTCGTGCTTTGCAACTCCCCCTCACTTAATGATAAATACGCTCGTGATTCTTTTATCAGACTCTCAGAAATCGAGAGCTACTCTCTTTGAATGTCTGACGACGACGACGAACTTCTCCATTTTTTTTTGAACGTACAGAGTGGAATTTTTTTTTTTTTCCCGGTAGTTTATTTTTCCGCAAAAGAGTTTCTTCGCAAAAATTTCGAGAGATTTGTCCTCAACAACGTTACCAAAGTGTACACTCTTCTGACGTAGAATTCTACTGAGAGAGAGAGAGATTCTTGAAGAAGAAGATCTTTTTTTCGTCGTGCAAACCAGACGTTACAAAAAAAAAATCTACAAAAATTTGTTAAACGATTTAATTTTTCAGACAATTTTGTTTGCGGGAAGTAAAACATCATTCGGCATAAATCGCGCGTATAAATTTAATTTCGAACCGTCTGTATTTCTGTTAACGTGTTGTTTTGCGATGAATTCGTAATGTCCACGAAGGATCGAAATCATCACGCGAGCGTCGCGATTCGAGCCGCAACGATAATTAACCTCGAACCTTCCCGCGAAATTGCCCGCATGTTTAAACGAATCGAGGAAAACAGCGCTCTGTCGATTTACTTCGCACATTTATTGCATCGGGGATCCCGCGGACTATGTTGTAAGTTGGCGATAAATGTAAATATTCCAATCCCCGCGAATTGCGCTCTTTCATCAAACATTTACTTTTTGCTCGAATATATAACGTTTTACCCCCGTTAATTAATTCCCTTCATTATCGAGACTGCATTATGCGCGCGGCTTTCTATTATTTTAGCCGCCACGACAGAAACGAAACGTAATTCAATGCACAATTTGTAATGTTAAAACCACGTTTGCCTTTACACAGGACAACAAACCGGACCTATATATTTTCAGTATCGTCGCTCGTATTTGTTTCATAATGTAATTTTGTATTTTAATTTCGTGTTTCAATTTCAAGACACGACGCGCGTTTGCAAAACCATTTCGTCGAAATTTCGTTTCGCGATTATTATGTGATATATTTTCATTTATGCAGATTTCTTTTTAATAATTTTCAGATACACAAGAGCGCGCAGAAACGTGACGTATGTGTGTGTGTGTGCGCGCGCGCGTGCGTTACAAGGTTTAATTTTAACGAATACATTTTTTTTTTTTTTTTTCATCAGCCGCAAGAAAGAGATACGGGTTTGCGAGATCGTGATTTTACCTACCACACGTGTGATTGTATATTGCATATTTCCCTCTAATATGCACCTTTCTGTTGGGACAAATTTGTAACGGATAGTAATTACCACGTTATGAACCCGGTATGACGGCGGCATCATCGTCCAAAATGATGTTAGCGGCATTTTCAAAGCGTCCGATAATTCGGTGTGTGTTCTATCTCCGCTCATATAATATCGCATTCGAATAATTGCATCGTATTTTCTAAAACAATGCGGCCTCGCCATAACGCATTTGATAGTACTGATGCGCACATCTGATCAATTTCAATAATCGCGCTCGCTATTGTCGACGCATTGAACATTGAAACGCATATCAGATTAGAATCGCTTTACAAATTAGAAGCCGAGGCCAAGAAATCTTGCGACGCGAACCATTTATATATATGTATTAACTACTTCGCAAATTAAATATAATTATCGAATTTAAATCTTCTCAGAGCGTTAAAAATTTCATTTACGTGCGAGAAATTTTAGAAAGAAAGAAAGAGGAACAGTCTACTTCGAGTCTTGATTTAAATGAATCATTAATCAAACTTGAAAACGCTAGATTTGAAAGTAACCGGTTCTATATCTTTTAGTTTAAATCAAATATTATCTTCTCGGTACAATTAAATTTAAAAAAATTACATTTTATGTGCGTGTACATAGTAAAAACTGTAATAAATATTTTTCTCGCTTTGTACGATCTAAACAAAGAGAAAAAGAGAGAGAGAGAGAGAGAGAGAGAGAGAGAGAGACAAGATAAAATATCATTATTGTAAGGATCGTTTGTGTGCTTCGAGGTCGAGTGAATAAATAATATACCGGTGAATAAATTCTCCGTCTCTGAGAAGGGTATTATAATGAAACTGGAATCGCGCGCGTATATGAATCGCCCAACTTTAGCAGATTCTTAGCTAAAGGTCCGCGGCGGGCGCGGCGGGTGCTCGTAAATCCGATGACATTGTGATTACAGCGACGTTAAGGAGTGTCGTATGACGCGAAAACGAGCATCCAGGCGCAACAGTTTCATATCCGCACTGATTTATTAAGCCGGCTTTATCTCGCCCGGTCGGATTATCATCTGGAGTCGCATATACAGGACACGGCCGCGACGGCCAGTGGCGTGACGTGTCACACACGTTGAAAAAAGTGACTCGCATATTTACTATTGTGGCACATCAGACGTGTTTTATTGCCGCGATAACAGACAGTTATCGCTATTCGGTTCTGTTTCATTGTCGTTTAGCGAACCGTGAAAACAAAATTCACGAGTCTTGTGTTCGTAGTCGCCGTAGTTTTTGATGACATAATTATATTTAATTATATTTTAATTACGTGTAGTTGTCACACGCACACCGTTGATAATTCAATTTCAATTTGTTCTTCGAACAATTAGCTACAAAAAACGTACTCATTAGTGTTTTGTAATAAACACATGAGTCACACAAGAGGGAAAAGTGCTAGTGATTTTCTTATGAACCGTAATTACTAATCATTTTCCAGAATGATTAGCAATCGTGTTTCGAACAGGGGTTTTGTTCCATGTGCTTTTTAAATTGTGTTTCTCCTGGAAAAATCTCCTCGGCGAAGAAAGACTCATCGAGAACAAAGCTACCGGCTAAAGTGAAACGCAAGTAATAACAATTACGCGTTACGTCAAGTCACGTTTCTTAAATTCGCAATTTTCTGCAATTACTTCGCTCTGTCGACCGCGTCTACGGACATATTGAGGAACGTTTAATCATACAGAACTTTGAATAAGACGGGCCGAGAATTACGCGAGTTCGTGAATAAGTTTCGATCCTCGTTTCATCAACCGCCGTACAATTGCGATAAGTTTTTTTTCTTACGTTTTGGAATTCCCTTGTTTCTTCTGATCCGACAAACCAAGCGCACATTACCACGAAACTTACAAATGTAATTGTTTCTTCTGATCCGACAAACCAAGCGCACATTACCACGAAACTTACAAATGTAATTTCCATTTGATTGGAAACCTCAAGGTATTTATTCGTGTGATATAATAACAAACGATTATTTGACGGTATAACAATAATCTTTCTTAGAATCTTTTTCTAACAAGAAAATACAACTTTTGAATCGCAAGTTTCTTCTACTTTTTTTTTTTTTTGCTGGAATTAAAACTGCCGTAAACACACAGCGCGTGCATTAAAAATTATATTCGTTGTCATTCGTCGGCGCGCTCCGCGAATGCGAAGTCTCGCGGTGAGAAAGAAGAAAAACAGGAGCCGCACGTTTTAATGCGGAGTACGAGTCAGAAGCCTCGAAAGAAGTAGCTGCTACCGGCGATTACGACGACACAAAGCAGGGCTATTAGCGTTAGCGAAAGATAAACGCATGACAGTCAGAAAAGTTTTACAGTGAAAACTTATGGCCATAGGCGCTCGGGCGTTTAAAATTTCATAAATTTCTCTGTCGCGCATCTCTGATTTTGTGTGTGTGTGTGTGTGTGTGTTGTTGCGTTTATATTTAGCAGAGGGATGTCGCGCGCGCGCGCGCACGCGATATTACGTTCTTTTTAAATTTAGAAAAATGTCGGGTGAAATATGAAAACGATATGAAGCAACATGAAATTTCATAAAGATATATTCATTAAACGAAACCGGCAATTAAACGTAAATGTGCACATTTCTTGTTAATTAAAATATCAAAGCGCGCGCGAAAAAAAAAACTTTCGAATTACATAAGCAATTCCGTAGTAAATTAAATCTGCGATGCGGTTGAATCGATTGAACACTTTTTTTCTTTTTTTTTTTTTTTTACAAAACAATATAAAATCCTCTTTCCTCTTTTAATTCGCTTCGACTCTTCGGAAATTTTAACGTCAATTCGAATCGGATCTCTTCTGGGAAACCTCTTTCTACACACGTCTACAGAAAGACCACCCACACACGTTCCACGTACAAAGCAGAAACTCGCCATTGTCATAAAAATTCTGAAGAAGTCAGTTACGTCAAATGAAGAAAGTTACAGTTCCTCCGCCGTATGTCTCGCGGGATTTCCTTCGACCTCTATTCTCTCCAAACTTCCTACGCGTTTCGACCCCCTCCCCCCCCCTAGAGTATATCGTGCCGAGGGTGGGTTATACAGTTTGCGGGCGCGTGCGGTTAACAAGTTGACCGTACTTAGCCAGAAGTGAGGACGAGGATAGGCACGCGGAAGAGAGTGGGCGCGCGGAGCGGATTTGAATAATGTAAAATTTCATTTCGACCCGCCTTCTCGTCGTCATCGACGGCGTGCCCGTTGATTCGGTGCTCTCGTGAAACATTTAGCGCTCGCGAAATTTCCCATGTGATTTCCCACGCCGGATACGCGCGCGCGCGCTCGCGGACTAGCCGTGCTCGCTCGATCCCGCGTGTTTGTCGATCGACGAGGAAGCGAGGGATATTAGAGAGAAGAGAGAAAGAGAGAAAAGAGACAACTATCCGGGGAACACGTCCGCTCTTTCCGCGATTCGTGTCTCGAATTTGCGACGAGAGAAAAGAGCGCGTGTCGAAAGTGAGAAAAAAATCGCCTGCCAGAGAGAGGGTCACGCCAAGAGTACTGGATACACCCTGGATGGACCACTTCGTCTCCATCTCTCTCTCTCTCTCTCTCTCTCTCTCTCTTTCATCAGTTTTCTCTCTCTTTTTCCTGCCAAAGCAACGCGAACCTATTCTCTCGGAGAACAAGCGAGACAATGGTGTAAAGCGTTAGGCAAAAAGAAAGAGATGCTTCTCCGTGGTAGGATGAAAGCTGACGGTGGCGAAGAGAGAAGGGAAAGAGAAGAGGGAAGGTTGGAGAGCGCCAGTGAGCCGCGCCACGGATTAACGAGGCGCCTCGGCTGCGCGTTGCAGCAACGACGATGCACTTGCCGGATATCCGGTACGTCCGGACGGCTCGTGAGATATTCAACGGAGCGAATATCCGGACAGATTATGCAATTCTTCTTTTTTTCACCGCGATCCCTTTTTTTCCGTCCCTCAGTTTTCCCGCGCGTTTCTCCGCTCGCACTACGCGACATCTCTCGCGCGCGAGAGAATTTTTAACGTAAACCGATATCGGTGGCATCGGGAGCTTGATACCGTAATCGCGCAATTCCCGCGCCAAAAATTCACCGGTAAAAATTCAAAAGAATTATCGCCGACACTTTACCGGACACTTTGCCTGACGGTTGAATCGGTGATTTTATCTCTCGTTTCTAATGAAATAATCGCCGCAAATTAAGATTTGTCAATCTCTTATTTGCATTGAGCTAGCACAACGCAGGCGCGCGTACGCGCGCACGCTGTTATTGTTTTTTCAGATCGAAATGAATCTTTAATGTACCTGGTATTGTTGAAGACTTCGTCCAGAGCGTGTTTGAGCAACTGCTCGTTCAGATTATTGTATTCGAGCACTATTGCGGAACCTCTGGTCTTCAAAGCGCCTGCATTGTGATGCTGATCGCCGAACATCGGGATTAAAACCATTGGCACAGCTGCATAGACTGCTTCCGAGAGTCCGAGAAGACCGCCATGGCCCAGATAACACTTGACGTTCGGATGATCTGAAAAAAAAAAAAAAAAAATCAAGTCCAAACGTCGAAATGGCAAATTAAATTGTTAACAAATAAGAATATCGAGAACTAAATAAATGAAAGTGTGTGTTAAAAACATGAAAAAAAAACAAGATAACAATTATTTCGTTGCACGTGTGTGTGAAAATTTTATAAAAAACTAAAAGTTACAACAAATAAAAACAAAACACGAAACGAAAAAAAAAAAGGAATTAATTTATTTAGTTTATTGGCTAGAATCAATTGAAACGTTGTTTCGTTTGATAGCAACACTGTTAGTATTTCGACGGGTTTGTGCAATAGCCTTTTCAACGACGTTGTAAACAATAGCTCAATTTACAAAGCCGATAGCGCAGAGTCCGTTCTCCGCTCACGCCAAAAATATTCAAATCGCAATTTGCACTAAAAAAATGTTTAGGATTACAGAGAGAAAGAGAGAGAGAGAGAGAGAGAGAGAGAGANGCAAAGAGCTTTAGCCGATGTTAGACTACAAAAAAATAAGGGCCCGAGGGCCAATAAATGGCAGTAAAAGACACTTAAAGGTGGAGCAGAAAAGTACACGTCAGTATATATACTCACTCGACAACGAAGAGAGAGAGAGAGAGAGAGAGAGAATGTTCTGCCCCGAGGAGTGTAACGCGCGCGTAAACGGAGCCGTTCTACAAATGACTCCGGCCCTAAATGGAATTGCCAGAAACGCATAATCTTCCGCGCGGACGACAAGCCCTTAATTGATTAATTACGCATACACTCCGCGCGCTCGCGTGTGCGCTTAATATAACGAAGAATCTATAATTTACAATGCAATTAACGGCCAAATTACGGATTCGATTCGGTAATTCGTAATTGATCGTGACGCAAATTACGAGTTTAATTCATTAACAACAGCTCATCTTTCTCTCTCTCTCTCTCTCTCTCTCTCTCTCTCTCTTCCCCTTCTTGTGCGCGCGCGTCGATAATAACAGTCGCACCTCGGGCGATTCGAGGTGTCGAGGCAGATAAAGATATTCCGATTACCATATTTTGCAGGTAGCGAGAAACATTTGCGATCAAAATTTACATATACGACTGAAATATCGGTATGTGTCTGAAACATTTACATATCTGAACAATACATATTGAACATAACAAGTGAACGCGATGAGACTTTACTAAGAAATAACAAATTTATCTACGTTACATGTATATTGCTTTCAATACTTGTTTGTTGTAATATGACGCTTCTCCACTATCGCAGCTTTGTACACGATGTAGTTATCTTTTATAAGGAGGAAGAGAAGCGTAAATGCTAATGTAACTCTGCATAATTAATGTAGAAGGAGCAACGCTTTCCGCGCTTAAACTTCATTAACGTCCGCTGATATCAAAGTCTGAGATTTTTTCAATCATTATTCAGTAATGCTTTCATCAAGATTCTCTTTTGTCTCGAATAAAGGCGAATTAAAATATTACATCATTCTTGTATATATCCTCCTTCTATATAAAAAATCCATGTGTACCGCGAAGTGCGCGTTTTGATATCGAATGTATCGCATCTATTGTTGCCTCTTTTCCGCGTTGCCGATTTGGTTGGTTGGTTGATCGAGTTAAATCGAATCGGTAAGATCGAGAGATTAAATAATGAAAAGCGATTTTGAGACAGTTCGTCGTATATGTAGAGAAAATTAAAAACGTAACTAAAGTCACCTGACAGGAAAGAGTAGAAAAACAACACGTGAAAATAACGTGACTGTAAAATTTACATTATATATAACATTAAATAATACATATTATACATATAATTTATTATATATTTATAATATTATACTTTATATTGTATTATATGTATTATATACATACTACAGTAATGTCACTGACCTCGGCCGCGCGGCCTTGGCGGGGTCACTGACCTCGGCCGCGCGGCCTTGGCGGGGCACTGACCTCGGGCGCGCGGCCTTGGTGGGGGAGGGGTCACTGACCCGGTCGCGCGACCGCGGCGAGGTCACTGACTTTAGTCACGTGTTGTTTTTCCATTCTCCCTTTTTTCTTTTATTTTTTGAGTTTGATTTTCATGCGTTATTTCTGACACCTCTCATATGCACATCATGTGTATTATATTGTTTGTAGGACGTATATATTAGCTGTCATTGTGGTGACAGGTTAAGTTCACTCACACTACACGTTAAAATAAAAGCAATAATAGCGTGCGCGTAGCGCGCGCCTTGTGTATATAAAAAAAAAAAAGCAACGAACGCGTTCCAATACCTGACCGCATTTTAATCATTAACTGCCGTGTTTTTAATGATTAATTTCCTGATAATTAATTAATAATAGTAATAATTCGTCGACAATTCCACAATCCTCAAGACGATCGATTTCGTACGCACATATCTGTCATATTTAAATTTCTGTTTTCTGGTTTTTGCTCGCGATAAGGGCGCACGTGCGACGACGCGACGTTCTACCTAGCGCGTCGGTAGTCAGTGCGTCGCATTTGCGGCGGGGATTTTCAACGGCCGCGAGGCATTCGTGATAAAAGTCTCGTTCCCGTCCTCTCTCGTGACTGCTTGTATTCCCTTTGCCCATATATAGGAAGCCGGATAGCTCACCTCCGGCGTCGATCCTAATGTCAAATTCCATTACCGCCAGCCATCGGCTGCCGCAATACGGAGGTCGGTCCGTGGGGGTACACGCGGATACATTTGCGAGAGGTTGGGAGGTTTGCGCGTTTACATCCGCCCATCGCAAAATACATTCACGCATCTCGCGCCACGAGAGGATATGCGGTCTCTATCTATCTATCTATCTATCTTTCTCTCTCTCTTTTTTTTTCGACGATGCGAGTGCAGTCGCACATCTCGAGGTCTCGCGCGCTCCTCGATGTCATCCTTCGATATCATCTTTCCGCGCGGTGTGTATGTACCACTATACGGTGTATATAGTACGTGACAAGAGATATCTATCGGCTCGGTTTGAATTTTGCGCGAGAGATACACGTATGTCGATGACGAAAACTCGAAGAGAAAGAGAGAGAGAGCGAGATCTCTCTTCGTCGCGCGAAGATCCGTGCGCTGAGATTTCCACGTCGTCGTCGTCGTCGTGTGGTAAATCACGCGCGATATAAAAATCCCCCGATGCACCCCCGCGACGACGACGACGACGCGTTGCAGACGAATAGACGCTATTCGCCGTGTCGTGTGACGAGCGGTAAAGGATAATATTACCGAGAATCGGGCATAGCTTTCGTCCGTGAGTCCTGACACAATATGAAAATAGAAATAGAAACAAAACGGAACAAATTATTTTTCACACGACACCACTTTTTTGTTTTTAATCATTTTTCAAGCTGTGAGATAATAAATGTAAGAACATTCTACGAGCAATTTATGTACATGCCTGAAGAGAAAAGCACATACTTTTTAACACGCGATCGATATTTGTAATTAAGACACAAGGTGGTACGTCTCATTAAGAATTTAGCTTCCGTGATATACTGCGCTTAACTTCAGTATTTCATCAAAAAAAAATTTTTTTTTAAAAACCTTGAACACGATCTCTCGAAGAGATTGTAAAAAAAAAAAAAAAAAAGAGAGAGAAGAGAAAACAGAACGCGAGAAGTGCGGAACTAGCTTCGGAGGGAGAACGAGCGCGGGAGAATGAGCAAAAGGAAGAGCGAGCGATCGAAAAGAGAGGAGATCAAGATGGTGCAGCAGTCACGAAGTGAGATAATAAAATTAAAGCGATCGATCGTAGAGTCTGACCAACTTACGACATAGTTTTATTCAAAGATTATCCGAAATGTGTCACAGTAAGAGAGAAAAAAATTGTTGAAAAAAACAATTTGATTTGAAAGAAAAAAATTGTTCTGTGATATTATGACGAGCTCATTATTTGTGCACACACATTAAGTTTTGCTCATGATACGTGATTGATAGTACGATTATGATAAACGCAATTAAGTTCGATCTTTTGACGTGACGAAATATCGTCAGATACATTTTTATCCAGTCTCGGTTCGAGACACAGATACGATTTTCAAAATGTACATAAACATTTGTGTGTGAAAAATATCAATAATAAAAAAAATTAAAAGTCATGTCTGCAATTTTCACGTTTTTATCTCCACTCTTGATAACCTTTGAGGGATGAGACAGATGAAAGACGATATTTTGCGTATTAACTCGACGAAAAGGCTGGGAGACAAAAATAAAGACAGTCGGTGTGTAGAAAAAAATGAGAAGAAAAAAAAAGAAAAAAAAGAGAGAAAACAAAGAGACATGAATAATAAAGAAGAAAGAATAATCGAGTTAATCAAAGGCACGTATGAGTTTCGCAATTGCAATTCTGGGGGTTTAGCAGAGGCAAGCTCATTTTTCATCAAGGGAGGGATATATTGCGGAGATATAATTTTTTTTTTTTTTTTAGTTCGCACAAAAGCACACGATATACGTACAGCGCAACGAAGGCAACAAGGTGCGAAGCGAAAAAATTTCTTCATCTCATAAACTGTAATGAAAGAGATTGTGTTCTAAATGCTCGTTTCACAATGTTGGCGATAAGATTATCTAATTCTCAACTTAATCAACATAATTTCAGCGATAATATTTAACACATGTATATGCATGTGCGCGTACACGTATGTACTAAAAACATTGATAAAAACACTTGAATAAACAATTATTAGATAAAGTGCATTTTATTTGCTACGCTATGTGATTAAAGGAAAAATGTCGATAACATGCGAAGGATACTGTATGTAAATTGTTGCGATAAGTTTGTGCGCAATTACTTGTATAATTCCTAGCTGTATACGTTTGTATTCACTAGAGACAATTTAAAAAGCAATTATAACGCTTACAAAGTATTTCGTCATCTCTGACACGCAATACTTGCAAATACTACAACTGCGCAATACTACACGCGCATACGTGATCGTTCTTATTTCGCGTGTCGGTTATTTTGTCGAAAGGTTATTTATCTTACAAGATGATTTGTTAGCAAAACGGATGAAAAAATAACGTGCAACATATTTACAGATTTATCGAAAAATATTTTTCGGGATATTTTTATTCAAAAATTAATTTTCTCCAATTTGATCTAGAGAGATCTATTACTTGTTTCTAAATCATTAGCATGAATTCCAGGAAATTAGGAAGCTAACTAAGAATATATATATATGTAGAAAGTAAAATACGATAAAAACCATAGCAGCACCGAGTTTTTTTGTGCAGAAAAACAATTCTCAAATTATCGTTAAACAATATTTCTTAAGAAGTTCATTAGTAAATACGGTGCGTAAATAGTGAAGTGCTTTGCCCGCCGCGAACGGTGATGGACCGTCGCAATGAGCAGAAGAAGCGCTGGAAATGACATCGCGGCGAACACAGAGAGAAAGAAAAGAGAAAGAGAGAGAGAGAGAGACAACAAGGGATGAGGGTAGTTCTCGGTGCAGCCGGGAAGGTTTAACGGTGATTTATGTTGCCGTCGGGTCGTTAGCGAGTTGCCTAATTAAAGTCGTTTCACTCGACAGAGGCCGGGCTGCAAAACTGCTTACGCGAAAATTCTCGCGACAGTTTCTCCTCTCGCTTTCTATCCCCCCGTTTCTACGTCGGCTTTCTGCGGGCGCACAGTAGGCGCGCACTCTTGCTGTCCGCGCCCCTCCGCACAAGCAAATGACCCGGGGCACTAAAACTGCCGTAGTATTCGAGACACGTTATAGCCGGGTGGATAAATTTACATGACGGTCGCGTCGAAAGGCAATCTCCGAGTCGACGAAGACTCGGATGAAAATGAGTCGGCAAGAAGTTCCTAATTGGAGCGAATTGGAATAAACGAGAGTTAGAAATCCATTGACAGATGGGTAAGAGAAAACACTGCGTTAATTACTTAATTAACTCTTTTTTGCGGTCTGAAGAATTTTTTCTCGTTATTAAGTCAATTTGTGTCGGTGAAAGAGATTACTTTAAGTAATTTACAAATGACAGTCGAACAAAAACATGTGAGTGATAAAAGTCTTAGCGACATCTATATGTTATATTGAGACAATTTTGACCACAAAGCTATCTAAATATTTATATAAGTATTACTAGTATTTGTACCATATCGCGAATTCACCATTACCTCGACATTCGTTTCGCGTATTGCTATTTCGACAGAAATTGGCGTGAATCGTTTGCAGAAGCACCAAAAGCTTCTCAAATATGTCGGGGCCGCTTTCCGGTTTGGCCGTTCAAAACTATTTGACGCTCGCCCCCGCGCGTGGTCCTGCGCTTCAATAGCACATACCGTAGCTACCGTACGGTTTCCGGGATTCGGAAAGCCGCTTTCGGTGTTTCACGCGCGCGGACCGATTCCGCCGCGATTCGGCGCGATTAGTTTCGCCATGCGCGCGTGCTGCTGCCGGCCGGGGAATCCCGGCGCTCTTTCCGGAAGTATTCCAATTTCTCGCGGTCATGGTCGAATAGATACGTTTATTCGGGGGCACGGCTGAATAACACGTAATCGCGCAATATGAATTCTCACTGTTCTTCCCTGACAAAAAAATTCTTTATTATTTGTCTTTACATCTGCATAAATTTTCCCACCGACAAAAATTACAAATTACAAATTACTTTCCGAAAGCTATCAATATAATTTATGCAACTATATATGTCTGATACTTAAATATATATTTCAATATTTTTAAAAATTCGAATTCTGTTCCGGTCTCAAAACTTTACGAATTTATCGAAACTATAATTTTGTAGTTTACAATAAATAATACAGACAACGTATTTAAAAAAGAATTAAAATATATTTTGTAAAAAGAATTAAATAAACTCTAATATATAATATAAAAACTTTTATAATCCTTTATCTTTTTGGTTTGTAAACTTATCTATTATTATACTTATTTATTATTATACTACTTATCTATTATTTATTTTAATTTTTCAATGCAAATACATGTACTCGCTTAGATAAGGAATTTTACAAACATTTGCATTTAAGACTTCGATCGTAAAAATCGGTCATGTAACAGTAGAACACGCGTTATCGTTGGCACTTGCGTTTGTTGACGAATTGTAAGACAATCCAGTGTAAAATTACGCGTAGCGATTGCATTACGCGGTCGAAAAATATCGTATGGTATTAAATTAGTGAGTGAGTATAATGATATTTCACTCGTAAAGACGCAATGAATAAAGAGAAATATATCTCACCCGTAGAACTTGTTATTGAGATATGAGTTTACGTAATCACGCATTCATTCGTCATGTTTATCGACATGCAATTGTTTTCTAAATGAACGTTGCACGATAAAAAAAAAAAAAGCTTTTAGCCAAACATTTTTCTGGAAAATCATTTATATTGTCCGTTGACGACAAAGATAAAATATGCGAATAAAAATGAAGATAAACACAATATCACGAGGGCAGAAACTACTAAAAAAAAAAAAAACAAAAACAAAAACAAAGTAAGTTTTCATATTCTAATATTTTCGATTTCGGTCATATTTCAATATTTTAACAGTTTTTTGAAGTCACGTGGTGGGAAAACACCGGTCGAGGAGAGACAGCATTATTACCAAATAGGAAAAGAGCAAGTCTGAAAGGGGCGTGCGAACGGAATAACACGCGTTTCGTCGAGCGGTGCAGTTTAACCGTAAACAACGCGATAAAAAGGCAAAAAAAAAAAAAGAACAACAACAACGACGAGAAACAAAAACCTGGCGGGGAAAAATAAAACTCGCGCACCGCAGGTGCGGCCGTCGATCATCGAGAACGCGACCGCTCGGTGTGCGCGAGGGCAATAAAATATGTCAAACGGTGTCTAAAACGACCCGGTGAAATTTTTAGCAGGACATTACCATTGCAAATCCGCGGCACGGCTCGGGCTGCTGTAAAAGCGCAATCCGTGATTCGCGGAAACGGTTGTCGCAAAGCGGAAGCATTCGCGATCTACGTCGTTGAATTTATCGCGCGATCGATTCGTGTTTGTTCAGTACAAGGTACAACTACTTTTGATCGAGTGATAATCGGCAAGTAGACGTTTTTCTTATTAGCAGAGCATAAAAATAATCACTATAAAAGTTTTTTGTGTATAATATGATATTTGATGGTTTATGTGTGTGTCTTCAATTACGATTTGATCTGATTAGAAAATAACAAGAAAGAAGATAAAATTAAACTTCGTTATCGTTATCGTTATCGTTATCTTTCCTCAACGTTAGTATTTCACAATAAAACATGTCGGTAGCAGCAAACGTTTACGTGATGTTACGTTGTAACGTATATTTATATACCGTCACGGACCCAGTTTTTGATCAGTATCCAATTTTTGGTCAGTTTGTTAAAAAAGTATTATAGTAAGCTTTTAGTCATAAAAATTCCTTCGAAAAGAGGTACGTAGATGTCGCAATAATTAATTATTATGCTAAAAATTTTTTCGGACAAATTTTTATAACCAAAACCTTACTATAATACTTTTTTAACAATTGATCAAAAACTGGGTTCGTGACGGTATGTATAAATGTGACCGACGTTTCATCATGTCAATAAAGTCGAAGTGACGTAACGTTGATACTTTAGATAAACAATAATTTATCGTATGTTTACTTGAAAATTTCCAATATCGGAAATCTGAAACAACGTTTTAATGTTATATAATGACTTTTGTTTTTTCTTGTTCAATATTAATTACACGCACGACCGAAAAGACGTAGGTGTTATAGTTTGTTTACCGAATTTTTATACGTAAGTCGCAGGTCACGAGGAATTGAATAACTATCGACTAATCGCCTTGACCACTCTGCGACACATGTGATAAGATTACGATTTATGCTGGCTGAACTTTGGATTTCACGTCAAGATTATTCGTTCGTTCATTTCTATAAATAGCACAGTCGGATTTTCAGAAATATTGCAGAAGAGCATATTGCGTGAAATATAAACAATATCCATCGGATACGTAACAAATTTATATATAACAAATATTATATTTAAAAGTAAAAAGAAATATATATACTTTGTTCTATATTTTGTTTTCAAAAAAGTTTTCTAATAAAAACTCGAAACTCTGTTTTGTAAAATTATAAATAAACAGACACGTTCGAGTATTCCGCGTGTCAAGCTCGATAATTTAATACTTTTTTTTTTCAATAATTTTGTTTTAGAAAACCGCGTATTTTATTTTTTCATACACGCTAAGAGACAATAATATTACGTGTTTTGTCATTTTATCTTCTGTTTGCTTCGGGTTTCATGAAAATTCAGTTTTAGTCCACGTCACATAACAAGTAAAAATGTAAATTAACGGACATAAATTTCTGTCATTGATCTACAAAATACAAACTAACCCGCGTATTTTTTGCAGAAAAGACACAGAACTCGAGTTTATTTATATTCGGCACGGAAGAGTTTCGTGCCAAGTGTGTAAAGGTAGCGGTAGTTAGCACTTGTGTACAATCCTATGCTTCTGGGTTTTCACTCTCACAGTCGGTCGCACAAAAAAAAATCGAACGTTTGAGACTGAATAAAGGCCCGGTTAAATTTCAAGGTTGAGAGCAAGAGAACACGTTTCTGTCTATACTTACTTAGCACGTCAAACTGAGGCAGCCATTTCTTGATCATCACATTGTCCAATTTGCGCGGCAGCTCGTCAGCTTCCCATTTCCAGATCACTTTCCGCGGTAGCGAGCCGATCACTTTGAATATAACGTCTAGCTTTTCTTCCGGCATTGTCGTTAACTTAATCATGGAGCCCATGTTGAAATAGAGCACACCTTCGTGCGCATTGTCGAGAAATTCGGCGATGTCCTTCGGTAGCGGACTAATTTTGGACGGAATGTGAAGTCCACCAACCTCCACCACATTTGGCACGTAAGACCTGCTGCCGTGAATGCTGAAGTGAGTGTTCACCAGCAGCGCCTGCGCCTGTTTGGCGATCTCTTTTAAATCAGGGAGGTCGGGACCAAAAGCCTCTTCCGCGAAGACTCTGTCTTTACGTCGAAACCAATAGTCATACATTATCTTTTGCGTTGACATAATCAACGTATTCATTATTCTATCGACAAAACTCATCGGTCTGGTGTAGCCCGTCAATATTGACGGGATGTAGTTGGGGTTGTCCTCGTTATCCATGTCTTCGTTAGTCCACGGCATGATCTGATGCGACGACAGACTCAGATAGGGCGCTTTGAACCGATAAGAAAAACCTAGGCAGCAATCGGTGTTAAAGTTCTCGTTAAGAATCACGTCAAACGTCTCGTTGGATCGAAGGAGTTTCGTGACGTCTGGGTTTCGAAGGCTCATGCCGCATCCTTGATCAGCGAAGACTCTGAGACTGATAAGATTCATCAAAGGACCAAATATCGACTGATATTGGCCGACCTGATGAAGGTCTATGATGTTCACGAAGACACCGATCTTAGGATCCACCAGGCTGATGTCCTTGTAAGCGGGCAGAGGTTCCTTAGCTTTGGCGCTCTCGCTTCTGGGGAAGTGCGAGATCACGGTAATGTTGTGACCTCGACGAGCCAGCTCCTCCACGAGCGGTTTGAACACATCGAAGTGACTTTTGCCGAGGTGAGGAAAGACAGCTAAAATGTTAAGTTTCGACTTGTCGGTGTTCACAAACGCGGTCTTGTTGCCGGCTTCGCAACGGCACGAAAGACACACCGCGATCAAAAAGATGCCGACGAACGAGTAAATTAGACGCATGTTCTAATGTATTTTTTCTAATGTATTATTGCGTTTGCTTTGCTCACGAAAAAACCAGATGATCGGCACTTTCGCGAGATCAACTTGCACGAGCGATCAACTTGCGCCGCGCAGCGGATCTTTGCCATCAACTGGCGAGTCGATAATCGATCCAGCTACTTTTATACACAATTATATAGTGAACTAACTCAGCGTTTCGACGCACCGACGACTCAGTAACACACTGAGTGGTAGGGGTTACGTGTAGATCTTATATATGTGTACGTCTTATATACATATATATATATGCTAATATTAACATCAATTTTCCTTGTATCTATTTATTTTGTTTTAGAACAAAATGCATTTTTAAACTACAATTATTATTATTTAATTTTATAGAGTTGATGATAAACAATTACGAAGAAAAATCGTTTTCAGTTATTTTGACGGAGATAAAAATAAAATTTTGCTACGTCATGATGAACACTCATCTATTTTATCTTGTTTTACTTATCAGTACTAAACACACACACTGTGTGCACAAAAAAAAGAACTATTTGACATGATAATATAATTTTGTACATATAAAATTGATACAAATACATAAAAACGCATATTCAGTTTTTAAACTAAAACTATTTCATTATACACAAAATGTAGTGTCTTTTTTTTTTGAAAAATTTTAAATTCAAAAAGTTTAACTTCAAAACCAGACGCAAAGAAATACGCAGTGATTACGTAGTAATTTCTCCGATCGAATAATCTATATAATTTGCCACGTAAATCATAATCTGCAGTTAATTATCAATATAACAACACACCTGTACGATGACAACGGAAGTTTGACATTAAAAAATAATTAAAAAAACGAGATATATAAGTCAACAATCTTACTTGTACGAATTTTTTATACACACATTATATGTATAAGATTCTTAATTAAGTTTCTTTTAATTTATCAGAACGCGATTAACTTTAGAGATAAATATCAGTGCTGGTCAAATTTCTTTGCTAGTCATATAGTGATTTGACAATTTTTATCTTAAGATATTGATTTAAGTTTCTTAACGATTTTTATCTTAAAATATTGACTTAAGTTTCTTAACGATGTACGTTATGCAACGTCGATAACGCTAAAGTCGTGTGGCACTTGTGTTTTTTTTCTCTCTCTCTCCTTATCTCTCTTTCTCTTTTTTTCCTCTTTCAATAACCGGCGAATCAAGACAATTACGACCAATTTCCTCCAAGGAAAAAAAGAAGATCGAGAGAGATTGCCGTCACGCGCAATCGTGACCTTAATTGTATCCAGAAGATTGACATGCGTGTGGGCTACGTCGAGAATGATGAGATCGTCAGATATATCTACCACACGGATGTCGAAGCGACAAACTTCGTAGCGCGTTTTCTTCTCTGCGTGTGCGAAAAACAACGACGGATGATGAAAGCAAACCGCAACGTCTCATTCTCAAGTGTCATTTAAACTAATTACCATTCAATTGCGACAATTCTCTGTCTACTCCCATCTCTCTCTCTCTCTCTCTCTCTCTTTTTTACACGTCATCTCTCATACGTAATCATCTTGCGGAAAATGTAACAAAAAAAACTCGTTTGTTCGACACAAGAGATCACGATACACACTTCAGTATTACCTGTTTGCTTTTCTTTTTTTTTTTTTTTGTGCAAATTATGTGACCGAGTTAATTGAAACATCCACCTGAAGAATCAAAGATGTCAACGAAGTTAAGTCAGAAATTACATCACAAGTTGCTTCTGATATGTAATTTCATCTCAAGCATAAAAAAATATCTGCTTTTGCGCAAAATTGTTTTGTATCTTAATATTATAATTTGTATTATAAAATATTATTATTATTATTATAATTATAACAGTTCCCATCGATCGATCTCAGGTCTCGGTGTGTGACTGTGAAATCTCAATTGTAATCCCCTGGGTGATCTTACTGCTCAAGTTAGCGGACGGGGGAGCGTCTTTCAAGACGCCGGCGAGGAACGAAACGTTGCAGTTCTGCGGTCGAAACTGCCATCCTTGCTGCGTTGCAGCTACTTGGACTAAATTGACAAGATACGGTGTGAGTGGGCAGTGTATGTACACTCTGAAGTGTACAATGCGAGACTGAGCGTTGCTCGAAATGGCGGACATGTTTTGCGGCAAAGTCCCGGCCAAGTTGTACGACAGCAGCGGGCTATTCGCCGCTAGTCTGTCTACCACTCTCTAGACTAGATAAACACGGACACTCGCGCGGATTCCGCAAACTTTCCTGCGGCAGTGATATTCGCGACCGCGCGCGCCGTGTTTCCGACGAGTGATCATTAATTAATTGCATTTTGTAATCATCAACGAGCCGCGTTTGCGTCGCGCGCTCGCGTTTCCATTTAATTATATAAACTCCGTCTGTTTGTTCAATGCGCAAACGCCAACGCCAAGTTTAGTATTATTACGTCAGTAATAATACTTGGGTGTGGATAAAAAATAACCCAGTTTTTTTTTTTTTCAAAAACGGTGAACCATTGGTAACGTTTTATTGAAGAGTAACAAATATTTCGAGAACACGCTCTTTCGGTTTATATAAGCATGCACGCTCGATTCGAGCGCTTGATTCGATAGCTAAATATTTTCCCATCGATTGTTTTAGCGTTTTCCCAGTGGCGTGTGCCGCGGTATTTTTCTGAAAATTCCGTCGATCGCGCTCGCCTTACGGCACAGTTCCATCAGGCAAAGATATAAACATTATAAACGATATAAATTGTCTGCGTTACGCATAGCTACTAATGTATAACAATTGTGCATGACAATTTTGTGCACAGTGTAATCTATATAAGTTTCTTTTCCAATTCGTCACTCCCTACGTATAATCCCGTAACTTCAAAACGCAAATTTTAGAGGAGAGCAGTTTAAAAGTTTGAAGCTTCATATAGTTTCCCTAGTTAAGGGATCTTTCGGTTTTAAATTTTTTACCTTACTTATGAATATTTTTTTTTAATACTTGGTGACCACAAAGAACATGATTTTCTGAGTGTCACTATGCACAATAAACTGAAAATCCCATATGTGACACTTATGTAATTATACGTAGGGAGTGACGAATTGTTGCGACAAAATTATTATCGAAGTCTGAAACATTTGAAATAATGCTTAAGGTCCAAAAATTCATAGTTGTTTCTCAAATCTTAGATCTCGTCTCCAATCTCAAATTTCAGCTCTGATCCGAGAGCTGAAATTTGAGATTAAAGATGAGATTTAAGATTTGAGAAACGACTATGAACGCGGACCTAAAAGACGTTTGTTTTGTTTTTCCTTTTCTCTCTCTTGGGCAAATTTTTTTTTTAATTAAAAGCCACGAGATTATTTATGAAACTCTAATCCGTATTGATTGCAAAAATGCGTACATCTGTATATACAATAAATCGCTAACGATAAATTTGTTTTATTTTGAAAAAAAAAAAGATGAAATTTCGCGACATCCCCAAAAACTCCACATCGGACCATTCTCTCTTTTTCGTTTTCCCAAGACTTATTTCCAAGGAAAAATCCACCGACGAAGAAAGGTGCAATGCTAGTACTGGCAGTCACAGGTCGTCGGTAATTGGCCCGACTTTATCTTCCTGCCTATTAGTCCCGGCCATTTTTCGCAAGTTGTGTGCGACGATGAAAAAAAAAAAACATCAACGCGGACGAAACCCACGCATACCTCTATACACATATACGAGACCCCTCTGCATATTTTTTGGCACACGCATCGAACGAAGCGGCGCTGTTTAATTCATGAATCGACGTGGACGCGAAAGATCGTCTACAAATTGCTTCGTTTAACAGTGTGGGGTTTTTTTACGAGGATGTTCCGACCTGTTTATAGCTTTTGTTTTGTCCGAGCCTTAAAACGTCGGCCTTAAGTTCTTGTTTGTGACACGGTTGATTTCGAAAGTAGGTATTGATATATACAATGGCTTCCCTGCATAAGAGGATTCCACAGGTCTTTCGGGACCTGTTTTTTCTTCTTCTAGAAGCAATCTCATAAAACTCCTCGGTTGTTTGCAGATAATATAAGAATGGAAGAGCGAACTGATAATACACAAAGTAAAACGTTTTTCGAGATTAATGCACATATATACGGCAATAAAAGTTATTGTAAACTTTAAGAAGAAAAGAGAATCTCCTACATTCGTCTATATAATGTCATATTTCGATCTTATAAATAAAATTTTCTATAATTTGCAAACCTTAGTAAGTAAACGCCACTAAGCAAAGGAAGAGTTTTTTTTATAAAAAAGTTTTCAATTAAAAAAATACTGCTCTACGCTGAGTAACAAATGTATTTATTACCGTCCTCATCTCCTAAGCAACTAAACAATTAAGTTGCAAATTGTAAGAGGGCGTAATTAGTAATCTCGGAAACTCGCAGTCTTGAGCTTCTAACGGGAGTCACGGCTTCGAGACTCGAGGGTATGCGAGCGTTCGCACAGACGAGAGCGCATACACATAAACGTCATACAACATACATACGTTTATTTCGTGTGTATACAGCTGAGCCGGGGGGTAATATCTCGAAATCCATTAGCGCCGTCTCCGCGGACCGCAATCTTGATAATTCCACTCGGACTCGGCACGAGAGTGCGGCGAGCGAGCAAGAATCATCACCGAATGCGGAATACACATCGGCCAAATAAGCGCGCGAGCGCTCGCGAAAGGGTTGCCACGGCGGGACGAGAAGAGGAGGATGTAGAAGCAAGTCAGAGAGAGGAAAGCGCGAAAGTTAGAAGAGAATGGGGACGGGGGTGAGACTGAGACGGTGTAGAGAGAGTTAGGTTGAGAAAAAGAGAGAGAGAGAGAGAGAGTGAGATCGCCTAGAGACGAATGACTCCCCGGGGAAATTTAGGTGCGACCTCCATGTATCACCCAACCTGCCGTAAGTAGGTACGTAACTGACGTACGTACCGCCGCATACGTGCCCTCGCTGCGCGATTGTGTACGCGCGCGCGGATCCGCGCGAGCGAGCGCGTGCCACACAGAACTAGAAGCGATCCGCTCGTGTATTCTTCCGAGAAAATTGCTACGAGAGAAGAATAAAACGAGAAAAATAAAAAAACCGGTCGCATTTCCTTGTGTTACGCGGAGCGTAATTGATAAATTATCCGAAACGACGCGTGTACATAAGTACACGTACACGCGTGAAGATGATTTAGAAAAAGACACTTTTTTTTTTTTTTTTTTTTAATTTCTACGGGATAAAAAAGCAAAGATAACTTGCGAGAAATAAATAAACGTGGAATCTTGAATGTAGAAGATAATACGGTATATAAAAGATATCATAGTCTATTATCTTATCCGAGAATGAGTTGCGTTTGGTGTTCGCGTGATTGTAATCTGAAACTAATAACCGCGAAAACCAGATAACACACGCCAAAGTCAATCTCTCGTCTCAAACTTCTTTTTTTTTTTTTTTTTTTTTTGTGGTGTGAGAAAAATCGACGGGCCGCGAACGGGAAAGAGCGAAAATACCGGCGGAATGGTAATAAAATCGATGCCCCGGATCTGTTCTGGTTTGTAATTGAATCAAATTAATCACCCCGGCTGACCTCTCCCCGAGTCTGCATCCCCGCGAACCGTCGACCCATCCGCCATCTCCAATTAATAGCGAGCGGCTGGTGAGAGGCAGCGAGAATGGGAAAGAGAGTTCTGCGAGCGCGGGGTCTGCGGGTGTGTGAAGAGGGTCATCCTAACGTTACGTTGGAAACTTCATAAAACGAATCCAATTACCGGGAACCGTTTGTCAAAGACCGTTTGTGAAAGACTCAAAGCCACCAAAAAGAGTTTCGGCCTCGCTCGCGAAAATGACGTCGTTCGTCTCGCGCGTGTTTTTCCGACGCGCGTTCAACACTGTCAGTAAGAAAAATAAATACGGAATGAAAGACTTGACCGATCAACTCGCGCGCTTTCTGACACGCGATAAGAATCACGCGTGAATCCGCGTGATTCTTCGCGAGAAGTTGACCGCGATACTGTTAGGCGCGGATTTAGGTGAGATGAAAATGATCTTAAATTAAAGATATAAATGTGTGTGTGTGTGAGAGAGAGAGAGAGCACAAGCCTCCCTCATATTATCACCAGCGCGTTGGGTTGATGACATCAGATGAAAGGCGAGTAATCGATCTGTCAGTAATACAAAAGTTTGTAAGTTCAACTTAGTCATTTTTATTTTTATCGTAAGCGCAAAACCGGAGAAGTAGAAAAAGACATGATTGAGAGGAAAGAAAAAGATTTGACGAAAGAAAAAGGTTTGACGTAAGAAAGTGAAAATGATATTTCACCGTTCTCGTGAAATAAAAATCAATTTTCGTGGAAAAACAATTCTATATAATTCATTCATTCGCATAGCCATTATCGAGAACTCATACATCATTTATGTACATGTATATGTAATAAACATATTTTCTATTATCACAAAATTATATACATTTGTGTAATGTAGTGATAATAATTGCACGTTTTTTTCTGAATTATAATAAAGAGAAAACATATTCTAAACTTTTAAAACAGTTTTACAACAAATATTAAACGTATTTATATTTGTATAAAAATATATATGTATCGAGATCGTAGTCATTACATTAAATACCGAGAACACACGTCTGCGAAACGTTCGATGATCTTTTAGACGCAATTATCTTCCATCATTGATTTCTAGTAGTTAACTAATAGTATTGTTGACTAAATTTTTAACAAGAAAAATTATATTGTTTGTTCAAATTCTTTAAAGAGAAAATTTGAAGAACAATTTGTGCCAAAACCAACAATCTATCAAGTTAATTAAGTTCAATATATTTTTGTTATAATTAAAAATATCTCGGATATTTCATAGAAAACGCGATATGTTTCTATCTCTACTATTGTAGATATAGCAATCCAAAACTTGAACAAGTTAGCAAGAATATAAACGCATTATATAAATGTACATTACATGTCGTATAGAAATAAGTGAAACATAATTTTGTCGTAATCTTGTTTCTTTAACTTTAGATAAATAAACTTTAGATAAATGTTTTAAATGTTTTATGTTTTAACGTTTTTTCTCGAGTTTAAAAATTTTTTTTTAAATTTCTCTGTTTTTACAATTTTACTACAAAGAAATTAACACATCAACAAGAGCAATGACCTTATAAAGAGTATATAAAGATAGATTGTATAAAGTACATATACATATATACAATATATATACGATATGCATATATATATACAATAAACATTTAAAAAACATGCATATATAAACTTTTTTGTAACATGGCGTTGTATCCTTTTTAACCAAAAAAGTTTTAATAAAAAAAGTAAATTACTTAGACACACTCTTGCATCTGTGTATTTTCAATTACTTAATAAGAATGTGGTACTTAATATTTAAATCTTCTTTTTTTGCCGTTCTTTGATATAATCTCATCGAATCGTTATTCTAATTTTCTTTTTTTTTTAATATTATATCTCAAAAAGAGTAAAAAAGATCAAAACCTAATTAAAACCTCTCAATAGAGAGAAAATTTTTCTCCTCAAGTTTCTTCGAGGATGTAGATAACGTTCAACTATCATGCCATCCATTTTATCACATATTCTGTTCATTCAGCATTCATTTTCAGAGACGACTTCTCTTTTATTGTTTGTTCTGACTGATAATGTTTTTGTCCAATATGATAAAATCACACTTTTTGTAGCTTTTTCTATTACACGTCCTGTGTGAAGTCAATCAAGCTTTCGATATGTAGCTTTCAATAGTATTTGGTTGAGCAAGTTTTACTCTGTAACATAAACATGTTTTTTTCTTATGTCTGAATACATACAAACTTCAATAGTCGCAATTATGATTATATCTACAATTTCAAACGTCCGCTTGGGTCCTTCCATTTCTTGTCATACTTTTTGTCACCCTTCATCATCTCTTCCTGTAATAATGTAAATGTATAATATTTTACAAAAATTATTTAAAGAATAATAAAAAATTATTTATACATACTTATATTTCTTTATTAAAGCAGTCTTTGAGAACGTGAAATTGAAATTTTATAAAGTCATTTCGAGTTTCCGCCCATTCAGATATAATTCTAAAAGATCTCTCAATTTCCTCATTTTGTGATGACGTCTTTAATTGAATATTTTCTTCACGGCATTCTGTGTTTTCTGCAGTTTCGGTAATTGTATCTTTTACAGTTTCCTCTTCGTATTTTTTTTCAGCTTCTATGCAGGAAGAGATCCATTCCGTTACCTCGTTATTTGCCGGAGGAACTTCTCGTCCTATTATATTGTTAATTAACTCTTGCAAATCCACCGAAATCGCTTTGAAGGTGTCATCTAGCGTTTCAGAATTGTCTGGCTTTATGTTTAACAAATTTGTCCACGAATTGTTTATGTCGGCGGTTGAAATAGTTCTCCACGACTTGACAAGCATGGTAATGCAATCACCGATGTCATAATCTATGTAAAATTCTTTCAATCCACAAGGATATTCCGACATATGTTTCAAAAGATAATAACGAAAGTTCAATTTAATTTTCTCAACAATGTGACTCATGGGACTAAGAATTGAAGTTAGGCCTAAAGGAAGTAATAACAATTCGAAATACGCATCCTTGTTGATCCATTCCGGAGGGAAGTATGTGTTGCGGTTGTTAATGAGTAAAAACACCTTGCCAGTTTTGCCACTTTCCAATTGATACTTTTGCACAGATTTCTTAAAATAATTATTGTACCAATCTAAGAAAATATTTTGCGTCATCCGGGCAAATTTGTGCGTCTTGTAAGTGACAGGCAAATTACACTTGGTTATGTGTTTAAGTGCTCTTGGATTTTCGCACTGGTTAATTAAAATTGGCGATATTTTGTGACTACCGGTAACGTTTGCACACAATCCAAATGTTATGCAATTCTTTTTCATTATATTACCGTAAATTTGTTCTTCCCCCGTATGTGACAACACACTTCTGGGAAATGCTTTCCACAAGAGTACCGTATAATCCATGCTGTAAACATTATGCAAACAAACACTTTCGTCTTTTAAACGTTGGTTAAATTGTTTGATAAAGTTGTCATTGTTTGATCGTTCAACTTTCTCCTTTGTTTTTATTTTATCATCGATCACTTTATTATTAGTTGTAGTCTTTATTTGACACGGTAGTTTCCAACGCTGTTTAAATCTCTGCAGCCAACCACCTGACGCTTTGAATGTTGACGGGCCGCCCGCAGCTCTCGACAATTCCACTGCTTTTTTCATAAGTAACTTATTGGTGACTTTGGCCCCCTTTGTTTTCTGCTCGCGATACCAATTGTACAATTGTTCGTCGACGTCGTCATATTTCGACAAACGTGTCCTCCTCCTCAGAGGATTAGCTCCTTGTTTCACCGATTCGCGTATTTTTGAAGCATTTCGTCTAATTCGCCAAACGCTCTCAATAGCCAAACCGTAATTGTTGGCGATCTGTCTTATCGGGAAACCTTTCTCAATTGTGTTCAATATTTCGAGACGTTGGTGCAACGTCAGGCAATTAACAGTACGCTTCTTTACGGCGAGGTCGCTCATTGTAAATTTCAAGTTTATTGACTTTCCAACTGTTTTTTACTTATAAAAAAAAAAAAAAAAAAGAAAAGAGAGCTAAACCAAACACGGAATAACCATCAGCAAACGTCTGAGGTACTCTAGTCGTCACTTATTACTGCGTAGTAGCGGTACACACACGCCATTCCTCGTAAGCGGTACCTCGGCATCCCCTCCATGTTCCAACGATCGAATTCGAGCACCGATGTGTGCAACAGCAGTTCTCGAGCTACAAATTCGTTCCGAGTTTTAGAATTTCCACAAATTTCATTGCACAAATATTATATATATATAATATATATTATTAGATACTTTACCGACCCCTGTTTATAAAATCATCAAACCAAAAGTAACTGTGGCAAAAAAAAATTCTCTTTCAAAAAAGAAGCAAACTTAAAACCCTCTTGACGAATGTGAAATTTAAATCTTCAAGTGGAGATGAATATCCGGACGCACAAAAAACTCGTCGTTACATTAGAATATATTTTAACGCCGGTGTTTTACACGCGATACGATCTCACGTACGTACCCATTTCGCGTAATTGCGCCTTTAGATACACGATCACGTAATTCCGCACAATGGTGGTCGAATTACGGTTTAAAATATAAGCCGCATAAAAGGAGCCGCTCGCGTGCCATTTCGCGAAACAAAGGCTTTCGCGCCCCTGTCGGCCTCCGATCTAGTTTAATGCAAACATTAAATGACCCCACGTAACTCTTATTCTCAACGCCGTCGTTTCCACCAAGTTTTGCCTTTTTACATCCGCGTAAAAAAACGCTCTTCGTCTCGTCGAAATAATAAACGATTACATCTTCATTCACGCCCCAAGGATGCGCGTTACCGTAAACCTGAAATTACATAGCGTGAATTTATTGGAGAGAAAAAATCAGGCGGAATAGCGGTGCGATATGAAATGCGGGCACAGAAACATTTTGTACATTTTTTAATTGCGTTTTTTTTTTTTTTTTTTTTTTATTGTCGCGATTTCGACGGCATTTTTGTAATCGTATGCACTCACTTGTTTTAAAAAATTGATGAGTTCCATATATGTTTGCGATTAAATATTTGTTCGAGAAAACAAGTGTACGGTGTACGTGATTTTATACTCTTTGGGTTCATCTCCCTGGCTTCTTAGGTTTTCTCTCTATTTTGCAACGCATCACGCAGAGTCATGCTACGTCTATTAGAGTATGTGGAAAACCTGTTTCATCAATGTGGACATTATAAATAAAAATTTCAATCAGAGAGAGAGAGAGAGAGAGAGAGAAAAGACAATTTAATGAAATACTTTCCACTCAAATGTTACATAAAACATATATCAATAAAATAAATCTTTTTTTTTCAAAATTAATTTACTATTCACATATTAATTTTCAATTTGATTGCAATTTTTCTACTTACAATCTTTTTATACCCTTCTAAAATCAATTATTTTTTTACTCTCGGACACAACAAATTCAGAGTTATTGTTGACCATTTTTCCTCTTCCTCAGGAAGAAAAAACAGACGAATGTCCCGAAAGGATTAATATGTCTAATTTGAGGGCCAAAAATGATCCTGAGTTTGCGCTGGCAAAAAATTGTATAATATTTTTTACATGTAAAAACCAAAATTAGAAATGAGTTAAAAGTTCTATTCGGTATAGAACACATTTATTTTCAAAAATTGAACTACGACTTCAAAAAACTTTTTTATACGCAATTATAAACACATAATAAAAACCGAAAAAAGATTCTCTTTCGATTCTGAAGCCCCGATCAAATTTCACGTTGCAGATTATTATGGACGGTGGATGTCGGAACGCGAAATCTTGCGGTTCTCGTGCAGTTTTATTGAGTCACAGTCAAATATGAAACGACAAATATACACATATATATACATACGTACATATATATATATATATATATATATATATATATATAATATACATGACAAATACTTATATTTGTCAAGTTTTGTATTTAATGACCCAATAAATCTTGTTTACCAATACTGCTTGGAGACTAGAGACTCTTTCACACTACAAGAAAATACACAGTACTAGAGCTTATCAAAAGATGTCAAATAAAAGAACTCTTAAGAACTGAACACTGTTCGAGAAGAACTGCATGCTCCATTATTTATTGCGGAAAGTTCAAGATATCGTAATGATAATTAGTAAAGAGGTATCAATGTCCTTGTATATCCCTGCGTGCATCTGCGTACAACCGATAAGATCGTGTATCTGGCGGGGCATGGATCATGCGAACACCGCCGGGAATAAAAATGTTTACACCATAGAAACTAAGGATTGTTAGTATTACGTCGCGCGACGAGATCTATTCTTGTGCTATCATACAAAAAAAAACAAAAACAAATCGAGAGATACCGGCCGGTTATTGCTCCACAATTGAAAACTGTGCAAGATTGATAAACAATGATAAATCTACAGTTCCTTATCGCCATCGGATTATTCTTATTGTACAATTATGTGAAACTCTGCACGTACACACACAAATAAACACACATCGGAGTCACTGATTATTTCTAAAGTAATTTCGGCTTGTCGACATATTGCTTGCCATGATGGATAATGGTTGCGAAGGTGCCGGCGACCATGGCGCCCCAGAACAACATGTAAAGTAATATTTCCGTTGTGTATCGTGACGGCAATATTATATGAGCGACAAGCATCGAGGACGCGACTAAGAGAACGAGCGGGAATGTAGCGTAACGCCAATTTCGCTCGGATTCCAAGGGACATGGAACAGAAGTGCACTCGCCATCCTGCACAATATAACGACCCAGAAAGAGCTCTAACGCGTCCTTCAACATACGAAATAACGTTACATAATCGCGAGAAAAATATACGTCGATACATGATAAAGTGTGTTTAGACGTACTTACTTGTCTGTAACCGTCGGCAAAGTTGTTTTTGTAATACCTCGTTAGCGAGTTCATGCCGTCTCTCATTGCACCCAATTTAGTGCGTTTTCCAGTTCGTGTAAAGTCTGTCTTTAACGCACCTGTGCCTGAATATTGAACGCTTACCACGTCGGCATTGTCAGCCCATACCTAAAAAAAAATAGCGTAGCAGAGACAATTTTTATTTCAATATCATTTTTTTTTTTTTTCATTCCACTACACAACGTACTTAATTCCTCAAAATAAATGTTCTCTACCTGTTTGAACAGATTTTCAAAAGCGGGATGATCTTCCACCTTCCTAAGTATTTCCAGCCTGCTCAATACCTCGTTGAGAACTCGCTTCGCTATCATACTTTGTACAACGTTTGTTCGATCTAAACAGTCAATGCAGTTTGTACGGAAAACACCGTCCTGAGCTGAGATCAGCGATCCGTCCCTCATCAACAAAAAATATCCCATTTGTTCCTGATCATGGGCCAATCGGTCCATTAAAGTGTTCAGTTTGTCCCACCTCAGACTTTTACATTCCGCGTGAAAATCGAAGGCTTCATATCGAACATTTTGATTGCCGATTCTTTGGACTAAATTGCGATATGCGTTTTCAAGCAGAGCTTCCGCTCCGTGCTGGTTGATCTGCGTGTTCAAATCAATAACAACAACTTATCGATAACAAAACTGTCGAATATTGTAAAAACCAAAATTCCTAAGATAGCCTACCAAGTTAACTAGAATTTGTCTTCCATAGTGAAAGATCTGAATATCGAAGTGGCGGGCACAAGCGCTTTGATGATCATCGTGTGGACTGATTTGCGGCTTTGGTTTGTACTTTAAATTCGGTGTTTGATACCAAAATAGAGGAATAGATCCGCGCGTTTGCACGAAGGAACTGCGATCACCATTTACTTCAATCAACTGTTCCGTCTCCACGTAATTGGAGACGTTCCCGGTAGCGTCTATGCCTCGCGAAAATAGTCTCGTGCCGGCACGATGTACGCTACGTCTGGAGATAATGCCCCAATTGAATGCAACGCCATTTACGACTACCGTGTTCAGTGAGATGACTATAGTCAAGTAGTTAAGGCATCAGTATAAAGAAATATAAGAGTTCAATATCAGAAAGAAAAAGTAATGTTGCTGAAAACAAAAAAAAAAGGATACAGCCGTGAATGATGGGTAAACAAAATTTATGTTGCTCTGGTCTGGCACTTAAATCCTGCAGAAGATAGGCATTCCATACAAACCTGGAATCCGCCCTATCGTGAAACGGCATCTAAATGACAGCACGTGTTATTTTGCAAGACTATTCGCACATTTGTGTGCATAAAGTACACTAATAAAGTTTTTTCACAAAACAAGATACTTACTTGCAAGAATTCGGGTGTTGTGTTATGCAATCTCTGCATGGTGTGGCTGAGATCGTATGTGTAACTGAAGTAAAAGTATGGAGTATTCAGGACAGATTTTACCATCTCCAAGTACGTGGCATTATATTGCACCTGTTTCTCAGTCAAATGTAGAGACGATCTTGTGTACGGTATTACTTCTGTAGAAGATATTCTGTAGATATTATGTCCCGCTATAGTTCCGCACATCTGAGCGTCTGTAATAACAATGAGGTAACGACACGCCAAAAGGCGTATAGTTCCTATGAGTCCCCATATTTTTCTACGGCTGGCAGTTGTTGGAATTTGACTAGCTGTGCCAACTGAAAAAAGAGAAGCAAAGATTAAAATAATTATACAGATAAAGTTAGTGGATTTCAAATTGATAGCAACGCACAGAGACTTTAAGAAGAGCTACGAGAGCTATGCAGTGTTGGTGAGTGAATTATTCAAAAAATTTTTTATCTTGTCTTTATTTTCTTGAAATTCTTTTCTTCTACTAACAACAGTAGAACTTATTTTGCTCTTCTTAATGCAAAAATTAATTTAAGACAAATTTGTTAGAACTTGGGCTGTTATACAGTCAGCTGTAAATTATTATTACCTTGCGTGTAGATTTGCTGACTCACTCTATCAACTACTAGCAGGACTTTGGTCCCAACTGGTTCTACAAAAAATTTCTCCGGAGTGGCGTACCTTAATGAGATATAATTGTGAATTGAGTAATCAGAGGCACAAAGAGGGGATAAGATAACGAGAGATGCGCATATAAAACCTCGTGTTAATTTACTCACAAGTACAAGCTGTCATAAATGTCCGTGTTTGGCATCATTTCGTCAAATAATGAACGAATCGCGTAACGTTAAGCGAGCGAAGACACGAGCAAAGGCAAAATAATAAGGTCGGAAAAAAGAAATTACAATTTTTTTCGACAAAATGGGGCCCATATATTTACATACACATGTATTTTTTTTTTTTTTTCACGCGTGATAATTATCAACAAACATTTGGCTACGATGTGTGTTAATTCTAGTATTCCTATCAACTTCGATTTGACATGATATTAAACTGTCAAGACCCACTTGATGAGATGACGTTAACCTCGTTCATCAGTCAACTGCACCGCACCGTACATACGTGTGCAACTGTCCAGCACTGTCTCTCTTCGTGTCTCTCTCAGTGATGAAAGTTTTGGCAGGCTAGCACCAAGGGTGGGAGCCACTGGGAATACGCACACAAGCGAGACCGCCGTCCGTGTGCATGACGTCACACACACGGACGGCGGTCTCGCCTGTGTGCGTATTCCCAGTGGCTCCCACCACCTTGGTGCTCTTGGTGCTAGCCTGCCAAAACTTTCATCACTGGTCTCTCTTCGAGAATATCCATACACTTCGAAAGCTCGACTCGCAAATTTGCAAAAAGTTTTCTCGATCACGTTGATTGGTTCCGGATAGAGAATTATTGATTTTTCCCGGAAGGAATCTCTAGGGAGTTTGAAAAGTTTCCATCGAACGGCCAATTGACACGAACCTTTTGACATTTGAGATAGCGGGCTTGAGGCCGCTTTAAAGTTGTTGAAAACTGTCTTTAAACGCTCATGATTATTATTTTTTTCTCAAACCATTCGAAATCCCGTGGTTTCTTACTTAAAAGTCTGACGAGATCTCGGCCGATTTCATAATCGGGGCGATTAAGGTAATCAGAGAGATGAAATCGAACCTGAGACTTGTTTTTTAATTTTATTTGCTAAAGGCGACGTTCGATCGCCGCAGTCAGTAAACTTGTTCGAATCCATTCAAATATATATATGTATACATATATGTTCGAGTCTCATATCAGAGAGAGTCTTACAGTTTCTCTTTTTAGCGCGAGTTGACAGACTCTTCCCCGACAACTTTTTTGACACGCGTGAGTTGCGTATTTTTAAAATCCACGGGACTGTCAAACACAGCTGAGCGAGTCATCCGGAAGCCGCAGACTTTAGACGCGGAACATGAGACGCCCCCGTGTGTGTAACACGTCATTGACGTCATCTCTCTCTCTTTCCCTCTCGCTTTCCTCTCCCTCTTTCCCTCGCACCCTCCCTCTCTTTTTCTCTCTTTTTCGTCCGTCGTACCGTATGCGTACTGTACGCGTGCGTCCGTAGTACGATGCATTAAAACGGGTGCGTAGTTTCGGAGAACGTTATTTGTTTTTCTTTCTGACACACAGGTGCAAGTTACGATCGCGTTGCTGGAATCTGTGTGCGCGCGTGATAACTCTCGACGCGCTCGCACGCTTCGCGATAAGTACCGGGAACGTTGTTGCAACTGATGTAAGACGCACTTCCACCTTGTACGTGCACGTCTTTTTTTGCTACTCCTTTTTTTTTCTCACGCTTTGCTTTTTTTACGTGGCGTTTTTATCGCGAACGATCGCGTTCGACAATTAAATCCCAAGCTTTTTGGTCGCGCGAGTGCACAGTAACGCTCGTTTGCAACATTGTTGCGCTTGTTTACTCTTTCTCTTTTCCGTTGTCGATTGTTTACTTTCTTTGCCCCTTTCCGTTTTTTTTTTTTTTTTTTTCTTTTTCGTTGATAAGACTTTCGAAATGGTCGGAAACAGATCGCCCGTGAGGAAACACGTTGTTGTCCGTTTGCGCGCAACGATACGCAATAAATGATTTGCGATCTGTTTGATTCAAGTCGCACATTTATGCATTTTTGTTGCTCGCGCTTGATGACACTAAGTGTAATGTTACATTCTTCTGAAGTATGTTCTATCGAAACACTCGATGTAAAGTAGTCTGGTTGTCACAGATGCGAGGTGTTAATAGATCTAATGAGGTAGCACCTGTGATATTGTAAAGTTTCCTCTTGTTTTCCAGGTTGTAACTGGATTATGCACCAGCTTTCATCAAGCATCCTCACCGTTTTTCAGTTTGCCAATGATACAAAATGCCACCCAAGCAGAGGAAAATAGCTATTATGGGTTATAGATCCGTAGGTAAGAGATAAACAATATTAAACAGTGTATTCTCTTGTGTGTGTAGGTGTTTTTTATTACAAAAAATATGAGCGTTGTTATATTTTTCTTTTGTTACATATAGATTAGATGTAAATCAGTAATTAAATATACGTTAATAAATTATTAAATTGCTATTAACTTATTAATTGTATATAAATGTCGTAATGTGCATTTTATTTTCCAAACAGGTAAATCATCCCTTAGTATACAGTTTGTGGAAGGACAGTTTGTGGATTCCTATGACCCTACAATAGAAAATAGTAAGTGATATCTTTCTATTTCATTAATTTTACTCGGAATGTTTGATTTCATCAACTTGCATTTGATGGAAATGTTAATTTTAAAAAGTTAACTGCGTTCTATAGAGACTCTGTTGTGTATGTTACAGCATTCACAAAAAGTACACGAGTAAATAGTCAAGATTATGAACTCAAACTAGTAGACACAGCTGGTCAGGACGAATATAGCATATTTCCTACTCAGTATTCAATGGACATTCATGGCTATGTCCTGGTGTATAGCATAACCAGCGCTAAGAGTTTTGAGATTGTACAAATTATTTATGACAAACTACTCGACATCACTGGGAAGCTTCAGTAAGCATTTCTGATTAAAAAATGGTTGATATTGCGCATATATATTTGCGCGTATTTTCAATTAGAGCTCAAAACTTTAAATCGCATTGTTATTTGTGTTATCAGTGTTCCAATCGTACTAGTAGGTAACAAAACGGATCTGTATGTAGATCGTATGATTACAACAGATCAAGGAAAGCGTTTAGCAAATTCCTGGAACGCTGCGTTTCTAGAAACCAGTGCAAAACAAAATGAGGTACTTCGAACTCTTTCTGTTTTTTTTTTTTTTTTTTAATCAATTGTGCGTAAAACTCGCAATTAAACACACTTTTTTGCTTATAGTCTGTTGCAGATATTTTTCACACGTTACTAATGGAGATCGAGAAAGCCAACGGAAATGTACAAGAAAAGCCGAATTGCATTATTTGTTGAGTTGCTTGAAGTAATGGTGTTAAAAAAAACGAAAATGTAAATGTGTAAAACTGGGTAAAACTCATTGGCATTATACTCTGATACCTTTACAAAACCTGCTGACCTAAATACAAAAGTGTCAAAAGCGTAAAAAAAAGAGAGGTGTATGTAAACTGACGACATTTTTATTTCTCTCGCCATAGGATACATTTATCAACTTGATTATCATATCGATTACGATATCAACTTGATTACGTATATATGCACGTAACATAACAATGAATATTATTTATATATTATCTTTGAAATATGTGGTTATTATTCTCACATAATAATGACTATTTACGTTCCGTTCTCTCAGTAATGTAATTACAATGACGATCCAACATATTTTAATTTATATATTTAGTTTGTTTATTTTTAAGTTCTTTAAAGATTTAGAATGTATTATTATTAACTTTGGAATGCTTACACATATACATATATATGTATATATACACGTATACATATATATATATATTTATATAATTTATATACGAAGTATATAATTTATACCCTTTAACCTCACATTACTGTTCGTGTCTCGTGCGACTCGACCATGTGTACGTAAAATTAAGAAAGTCATAAAAACCTTAATTTGAAATTATCTTGGAAATTATGCTTTCTTCTGAAAAATATTTTATTTCAGTTACGTTATACTCGTGTATACAGTTTCTATTTTGTTATCTTTTGTTTTTTTTTTATTATTATGGAGTTAAAAAATAATGTGGGTTGAAAAGGATCAAGCATTCCAGGGTTAAGATGAACATGTATAATTGATGTGTTATATTATATTTATTAAATTTGTATGGTTTCCTTTTTCTCGCTTTAACATATTTAGATATATATTCATACACGCGTTATAAAAAAATACATGTTAAAGGGGAAGTAGGTAAGAGAGACAGTTACATACAACATGTTCTTATCCGAGTACGAATATGAACCCTCTCTCACATACAATTTATTTTAAATTTCTCTAAAAAATAAATTAATTTATAAATTTATTATAATAAAAAATTAATAGAGAATGGAATTAATGCTCCCTGATCCTTACGTATCTTTGCCGAAGTATCAAACTTGATTCTCTATGAGTTATAGTTCTACGCGAGATTTGTGTGATAGACATGTACAAGGATAATATACTGGCTCGAATTTTGAGGATCCCATTTTTCGAATTTTTTAGGACCTGATTTTCCGACCGAAAGAGCGACCACACACGAGACTACTCGCATCAACGAAAAAGTTTTAAGAATGAAATTGAGATTCCGAGTGTTGTTGGAACTAATGGAAATTTGCTAAACGTTAATAAATAGAAATACATAATTTATTCTTTTGTTTTGTTTTATATACTTTTTCAAATATTTGTTATAACTTTGTTAGAAAAATCTGTTGATTAATCATATATCTGTAGAAAATTTTTTTTTTTTACTTGTACGGATTAGCTTTCGTGCACACTTCATTTTTCAGTGTATCAAAAAAAGAATTTATTACAAAATATAAAACTTACATTATTAACAAAAATTAATTATTGTGCATATTTTTACAATTACACTTGATACAGATTAATTATTGGATGTTTTATATATACGTACTATTGGATGTTTTATATAGATATTTTTTATTATATGCATATTGAAACGGTACTTAAACTTCGAATAGACGAGTACAAAAAGTTTAAATGTAATTCGAGCCTATAAATGTCGTAAAACTTTTGTTTGCAATTCTCTTCAATTAATCTCATTATAAAAAATATTTTTATTTCAAATTAATTTGAAATTAATTGTTCAATTTTCTGATAAAACTCTGCGTAAAAAAACCCAACAAATAAAAATAATATAACAGTACAATAATGAAAAAACAAGCAATGCGTTTCACTTATAAAATTTAAAACAAACGTACAAATAAAATAAAACGTGAACGTTCACTGTACGTATTAACGCACACATATTTCTCTAGTATCTCAATTTTTAACGATAAACTATGTATAAAAAAAGAGAGACCAGACAAACGTGTGGCAGACAGACTTTCAGACAATAAAATGAATATAAAAATTTTGCAATAATAATTGTATTCTAATCAGTGAGTCCTGTACTACTACCGCTTTGACTTGCGCCACTAGACATTTTCGTTTCTTCTATCAAATATATATCGTCATCTGTAAAAATTCATACGACAAATATTATTAGTCATAACAGCTGCATACACAAACTGGAACTATATCTAGCAAAATAATACATATTCATTCAGAAAAAAAATGCATATATAAATTATCTTTATTTGAGAGTAAGGAGAACGGTGCAATGACCGGGAATTTATCTTTATTTGCATTTTCTCATTTCTGCATTATTTTGTTACCTGACTCGTTATCGCTCAGTTGACGAGGCGAGAATTTACATCCTCGCGCTAAGTAATACTTGAGTTTGCCCACACTGGCCAAAATTAAGCCGAGGAATGGCGGCGACGGTTTTAACGGCCTTGACAAATACTCCGGATGGAACTGCGTAGCTACGTAATAGCTATGTCCTTCTAATTCGGCAATCTCCATCCGTATATTTTCATCGTCGTCGCGACCTATATGAGTATGTTATAAATCAGTATATAATATATAACAGATAAAATATCGCATATTACATTCAAATAAATTCTTCGCTACTTTCTTGTTCAGAAGTGCAACACAAGCTCACCTACAAATTTTAAACCAGCTGTTTCTAAGTTATTGATATGTTCTGGATTTATTTCGTATCTATGTCTATGTCTCTCCTCTATCACATCTTTATTGTTGTACAATCTTCCTACAAACAAAAACGATTGTTCGTAAAAAAAAAACGCAAAAGCAAAAAAAAAGAAGAATTTATTTATCTTAGTTGACGAAATTTCTTACTCAGCACAGAATTATTGTTATTAAATCGCGTTTGTCTTTTGCCAAGTCTCATTGTTCCTCCCATCATTCCCTGATTATGCTCTGGCATATCTATCACTACGGAATAATTAGTGTCTGGATCAATTTCTGTGCTATTTGCTGCTTCAAGATTCAACACGTTTCGCGCGAATTCAATGACCGCAGCTTGCAGACCGAGACAAATACCGAGAAACGGTTTGTCGTTCGTTCTGCACCACTTGCATGCTTCTATCATTCCTTCGATACCACGTTTCCCAAAACCACCCGGTACGATGACGCCGCTAAACAACAATATAATATTTTCACATTCCATCTAACTTACACATATGTATGTACATATATACACGTCTGCGATAATAATTCAATTTTTTACGCAAAACTTATGGATGCAACATATAGATATATATATATATATATATATATCGCGAGAAAAATACTATGTAAAATTATATTTAAAAAATGTTGCTTACTTGCTTTTGCAAAGCTGCTGCCAAGCTTCATGATATGAAACTGGATTTTCCATCAATGTTGTATGTTCAAGATTAGCAGCTTCTATAAACTGTAACAGAGTAATTACATATGCTGGTAAAATTATACGTACACGTGTGATACGTGTGTGTGCATAAAATGTATATTCAAATAATTGCAACACTCTCTACCGTCAAGTTCAATTTATATCCGGCCTCAATGGCAGCGTGTTGCAATGCTTTCGTAACAGACGCGTAAGAGTCTTCGAGTTTTGTATATTTGCCCACTAGAGCGATGTTAACGTCTTTCCTTAGATGATCCACACGCTCGGCCAAGTCTCGCCATTTTCGCATAAAGCTACGCGGACGTGGACCGATATTTAGTTGCAATCGATCGTTGAGGAATTCTATAACACCTTGATTTTCCATGTGAAGCGGTACTCGGTATATAGATGTTAAATCGTGAATAGTTATGACCTAACCGGATAAAATAATTAATGCGTTGTTCAAATATTTCGCTAATTTATATAAATACTAAATTATCTTTACTGTAATACTATAATACTAATACTTTAATAATTACTTGCTCCGGAGCTACGTGACAGAAGTTCGAAATTTTTTCTTTCGCGGAATCGCCAATAGGCTTTTCCGATCTACAAACAATGAGGTCGGGCGACAGGCCTAAGCCACGTAGTTCTCTCACACTAGATTGTGTTGGTTTCGTCTTAGGTTCGCCAGTTGATTTCGGCTAAAAAAAAAAAAACCATATAAATCTCAATAGCTGCTCACACAAATCGTTTCATATATTACGCGATTTTTTACCTGCGGCACCAAAGATACATGTGCGACGCAGAAGTTTTCTTTTTTCACTCTAAATTGAAACTGCCTAAATGCTTCTACAAATGGCATGCCTTCTATGTCTCCAATTGTGCCTCCCAATTCTACTATGCAAACCTATAAAAACATTATTATTACAAGTATCTAATTAAAATTTGTTTTTGTATTTTATTAAGTTATGCAGAGAGCACATTGTTTTTTGTGTATATCAGTAATACCTCTGGTTTGGTTCCATCTTCTGTTACAGATTGATTCGCAACTCTTTCCACCCATTCCTGAATGGCATCAGTAATGTGAGGCACCACTAAGGGAAATGTAACACTCTCATTAATTTACATAACATACACATATACTGTGTGTGTGTGTGCGCAATTTAACATTACATCAATATTACGATACACATCTTACCTTGTACCGTTTTTCCCAAGTAATCGCCACGTCTTTCTTTTGTAATAACATGTTGATAAATTTTTCCCGTGGTTATGTTGTTATCTCTGTGAAGAGTGATGTCCAAGAAACGCTCATAATTTCCCAGGTCGAGATCCACTTCCCCTCCGTCGTCGAGTACATAAACTTCTCCTGTTGCGGCAAATAACGGGGGAGAAAACGTTTCATTGAAATAATGTAACAAGGGAGAACAAAGACAGATGTGTATAGGAAATAAGTAACATGAGAATGTTTCGCTCCCAAGAATGCCTTTGCTGTTTTCTTAGAACAATGAGAACAGTGAGTAATGAGCATCCTGTTTCATCGGCCATTTGAAACCAAATATTTGATAGCGTGCGGACTGTAAGACGGTAAGGCACATAACACGTGCAACGTAATTATCTACGAAAAATACCGTTATCTACTAAAGATACGTTAATCAATATAAGTAGAAATCAAACGCTGAATTTTTTTTTTTTTTTTTTTTAACGAAACCAATTTGTGACTTTAAATCAAATCGTCGTAGGCGCGGCCGCCCGATTGAACGCACGCGCCAAATCGGAAGAGACACACGTTCAATTGACGATACGTATGTGAGCGCAAAAACATTTTGCGAGAACTTTTGAAAAAAAAGAATCGCCGTTTCGTTTCACGATAATTGCAACACGATTAACGGATCTCTCGCATCGCAATTTTTCAGTCGCAATGCAAATTTCGTTACAGATCTCAATTATCACACACGTGCAAATTAATTTCGTAGCGGGATAATTCCCAACATGGCTGCGAGCACATGGCTGGAAATTTTACCGCCAGAAAAACGTGATGTGACTGCGGTCTTTTTTTTGTAATTTTTGTTCGACTTTTGTTTGTTTGTTTTTTTTATTTTTTTTATTTAATCGCACACATTCGCGTGTCAACAAACTCGTCCGTTTTCTCCTCCGTTTGAAGAAATAAAACGGATTAAAAACCCGCGCGGAGAGAGCAAATCAAGTTTGAATGAATAACCTCGCATATATGTGTAATATACAAAAAAACTCCAATTTTATCCTTTTAAATGACTTATGTTCAAACGAAAATAACCCGCGCAACGCTAACAATTCAAACAACAAATAAGTCAATTCGAGAACGTGATCTCTCTGCGCCGACGTGTGAGAAAACGACCTGAGGACTGCGATCAGTTGTAAAGACCATTTTTTTTTTTTTTCCATATTTCGCGACGCACCGGAAGAAATCGAATGAAATCGCACCGACTTCGACAATTAAACAATGTCGCTTTTTGACGTACCGTATCTATAAAAAAAAAAAAAAAAACTGTATTGCACATAATACATGTGATGTACATTGAACAGAATTTGCGCTCACCATGCTCGTATGGCGAGAACGTCCCGGCGTCTATATTAATGTACGGATCGATTTTGATGGACGTCACGCGGATCTTGCAGTGCTTGAGGATGGTGCCGAACGAGCTGGCGATGACACCCTTGCCCACGCCGCTTATCACGCCGCCGGTCACCAGAATGTACTTCATGATCAGATCTGAGATTAAAGGGAATAAACGAATTTTTTTTTTTTTTTTTTTTTTGTATTTCGTCAGTACCTCGTCGGCACCACGTGCAAGCGCACAACCTAACACCGCAGCGGTCTCGGAAGCTACTGAAATCGGTTTGGTTTGGTGCGCATACGGATTCTTGGACCCAGAAGAACGGTTACGTCCATACGCCACGCTGGTGTCTGAAATCGAATTCGTACGACGAGCGAGTCGGGGTTGGCTGTGTGAATTGCCTAATTACAAGTCGGTATTTTTCTTTGAACTATTGGGTGCGTTCGCTCTGGACGCTTACGCGCTTTAAGCGTCAGTCTGTCTTTATTGTTGTTCAAATATAGAATAAAAATAAACTGACGCGCTCAAAGCGCGGTTAAAATGTTCAAAATGTGAACGCACCCTATGTAAGTATGGACTGAAGTTAGCTACCAGCAGTTCATATACGATATTTTTACGCAAACAAGGATTAGAAACGCGCCTTCATTGCGCCTAAGTGTCATCAGAAAATTGAAACGCAAAAAAAAGTGATACAGTACGCAATAGCCAATCACGTTCGATTGTTCCGCAGAGCAGCTGGAACCTGAGCCATTGGAGGTTTACAACGGGTGCGTTCAGACAACTCACTCATTGAGAGATCATCACTTGTGATAGGACTATTCTTCAAAATCTGCAGCGGTTCCAAAAGTACGATCCAATCAGAAGTAATTATGGGTGCTTTCAGACAACTCAACAGTTGCACAACGGTTGAGAGATAATCACTTTTGATTGGATCATACTTTTGGAACCACAGCAGATTTTGAAGAATAGTTCTATCATAAGTGATGATCTCTCAACTGTTGAGTTGTCTGAACGCACCCTATCTCTCAACCGTTGTGCAACCGTTGAGTTGTCTGAACGCACCCAAATCTTTGCCGATGTCGCTGTCCGAAAGTTCGCAATTGTCCAATGAACGAACGCGCTTCCTAGAGACTCGCGAGCGAATGAGAGTTTTGTCCCTAGGAAGCGAGCGTTTCCATTCGACCGTCGGATGCGGGACGCGCGGTGTGTTCAAAAATAATTCGGAGAAATTATTATGGAGAAAGTACATTCTCTCATGTAATTGCGCTGTTTATGCGCAATGCGATATATGTATATATAATATATACAGGAAGACGTGTGCGTGTGTGTGCGAGTACTGCGTTGTGTGTGTGTGTGCAATCGCGTATGCGCGCTGTGTACACAACAGCGTATCGTGCGTACTTCGTGATACTTCGATATGTCAAATTCGACGGAAACTCTCGGCAAGTATATCTGCTAATATAATTTATCTCTCGCAAATAAAGAATACGCCCACTCGCGCGTACTTCGAAGCTGCGAAACTCGCGTGCGTGCACGCGTGAGTTAATGCTCGCTCGTTCGCTGTTAAAGGCGTTTATTTTACGCGTTGTCTCTCTTTGAACGAGAAGAAACAAACCCCCCGTGTCGCGTTTTTTTGAGACCTAAATCCTCCGTGTAATGTAAGAAAAAAAAAACGCGAGGTAAAGGATATATATCCGTTATAATAATAATAATAATAAATTAATTTATACGGCGGACGCACTGCGCGAAAAAAGCACTTTGCCGTGCTTCCTGCGAATTTACGAGACAGGAAATGTACAGGGCTCGTGTTCCCTTCTCCACATAGATTTTAACTACCGTAAACTCCTCAATTGAGAAGTGTGTAGGCGTATAATATATGCGCGCTCTACGTAATATGTGTGTGTGTATGTGTGCACGATGAAGCAATGCGAGAGAGAGATCTTCTCAACGAAGTGACGTGATATTTATTTATTTCGCGCGTTCGTAGATTCGGCGAATGTTTCGGATATGAACTATGTATATAACGGAATTTCTTTCGACAAGTTTATTATCTGCGCAGTGTATTTTCCGGGATATAGATCACATGTTCCACGTGAGAAACATTTATATTTAGAATTGCACATAAATGTGCGATATGTATGTTTCAAAATGTGCTTGAAATAATATTTGTGTATAAAAACTATATAGCTTAAAAACTTAATATTATACATATATTAAAAAATATAAATTATTTAAAATATATATATTAAAAAATAATGTAACTTTGTATTTAAAAAAAACAGAAAGAATTTATATATAATTTATATAATTGTTTAATGTATTTTTTATATGTAAGATGTATACTTGGGATTTATAATTGTGCTTTTGTATCAATAAACAATGCTTTTTCAGAAGGGAAGTAGAAAGATGCTATGGCTGCCTCAGCTATGTCGCACAATGAGGAAGAGGAGCTGAACGGAGAAACAGAATCAGAGGCCAGTAGCATATGTCAGGGTTCGGTAATCTCTACAGTACCTGATCGCCATGGATTCTTGGGTGGTTCTCAGTACAGTCCGGAAAGGTATATAATTTCGATCTCTCAACGCTTGTGTATCACACACGAGAGATGTTTTAATAATAAAAAATCTATTGCAGAAAGCAAGTTATACCGCCCGATGTAATATTAAGGAGGGAGAGGAAATGGATAAGAATGTTGAACAACTGGAGCGTCTTCATGACCACGAACTACAGCAAGGTTCGCGAAAGATGTCGCAAAGGTATACCGCCCTCGGTGCGACTACGAGCCTGGCTGAATCTCTGCGGTGGTCAGCTCCTGATGAACGAGAATCCAAATCTATACGAAGAACTGATCAAACGGCCTGGTGATTCCAAATATATAGAAGATATCAAGAAAGATCTTCATCGCCAGTTTCCGCATCACGAGATGTTCGTTGACAATGCGCCCGGGCAGCAAGAGCTGTTTCAGGTTCTCAAGGCGTATTCCATTCTAAATAGCAAAGTCGGCTATTGCCAAGCTCAAGCGCCAATTGCTGCATTTCTGCTGATGCACATGCCAGCGGTACAAGCGTTCTGGTGTCTTGTCGCTATATGCGATAAGTATCTTATCGGCTACTATAGTCAAGGCATGGAAACATTGCTGCGCGACGGCGATATTCTGTTTGCATTGCTAAAAAGAGTCTCACCTGTCGCATACAAGCATCTAGTTAGTATACTCTATTGAATTGTTTGTATAGAATTTTTTTTAATGGTCTTCTAAACTGACTGATTGAATATATATTATTTTATATATTGACTCGATTATACATAAACCCACGTTACCTGTTGTGTTATGTAGAAGAAACAAAAAATGGAGCCAATCCTCTACATGACGGAATGGTTCTTGTGCGTTTACACGCGAACGTTACCATGGGAAAGTATTTTGCGCGTATGGGACATGTTCCTTTGCGAAGGCGTGAAAGTAATTTTCAAGGTGGGCCTGGTGCTGTTGAAAGGTAGTCTAGGTCGTACGTCTCTTACCAAACGCTGTCCCACGACGTACGAGACTCTTCAAGTCCTAAGAAACCCACCCCAACATATCATGGAGGAAGAGGCTTTAGTTTATCAGGTAAACATTTCCACAACAAATATTTTACACACTTAAGTTTTGTATTTCATTTAAGAAAATCAAATGTATTTTGTAATTATGAACTATAAAAATATTAACTTAAACTTTTAAATATCTTCACTTTGATTAACGATAGAATTTAACTTGCTTGCAGATTCAAAAGTTGAATTTGAGCGAGGAGGACTTCGAGTACGAGCATCAAAGGCAATTGTTGAAAAAAAAGGCAGCGGAGAAAGAAACTGCCAATCGGACTGACTGACTGACGTAGTTTAAGCCAAAAAAAACAAAAAAAAAACAAAAAAAAGATACGGGGCGAAATGTGCATTTTATCGTGTAACGTCCCAAAGTGTGCCTTCCCTTTTGTTTTTTCCGAACCGTACAAATTCCGCGATTTGTACCGTTTAGAAATTTATATCTGCGTATCATTACACAGAATTTTTAAGAGACGAAAAAAAAAGCGAGTTAGGTACGTAAAGTAGAAGAAGAGAAGTTTTCATACACGCGCGCACATATACACGTCATACACATTCCCCAATCATCCGAAGTGCATTATTTATCTCTACGTCCTCTTTATTAATCTGATATAAATATGCTACAAAGAATGAGAGCACAACATTTCTAGCTCGTCTACAAGTTCTATTTAAATAGTATTTTCTCATCGAAGTATACTACCTACTAGTTATTGATAACAATCATTCATGGTTACTATGAGTATTTATGTACAAACAATAACTTCTATTGCATTTTTTAACTAAGGTATAGTATATGATAATGTTATTCTAAATAAATATCTTTCGTTAATAATGCCGATTTTATTTTATTTTACGTGTCTTCTTATGTTAAATCTCATCTCGATTCGGTGCGGGATATAAGTTTTAATTGTAATTCTAAAGACGCGTTCGATCTCTTTAAAAGTCTTTTATAAAATACGCGGTGAATCAATATGAGACACGCAACACACTTATATTTTTTACATAGCAATATATACACAGTGATATGTAAATAGTACGCGCTCAAGCACGTGTTTCCTCGTGTACGCACAAATGTTCTGCCGCGATTGACCTCTCGGACAATGTTTGCTCTCGCAAATTTTATTATATGTACTTTTTTTGAAAATTATCCACAATATTGTAAATCTGTGAGATAATAATTTTAATTCCGATTGCGTCGCGCGTAGTCTCAACTAGCTCGCTTTTCTCCAACGATTGCGCGCGTCTATGGCGTTCAGCACAAAATTCGTCAGACGCTGTAGGTCGTCGTTGTCGGCCTTTCGCGCGTTAAAAAGCTCAAAGTGCGGGAGCTTCGGTAAAAACAGCACACCCATCATAAACAAAAGCGCCATGCTGATGAACGTGCCGATCGCCACGAAGAGCGGATTCATCAGCTGCTTGTGAGTGCTCTCTGCGGTCTCCGTGGCCGCGAACACCGGAACGGCCTGCGAGAGAAACAAGTCACATACGTGTCTGCTGACTAACGCATTCTGGTTTTTCTTTAAGAAAATAACGGATTCGAGATGTGATTATTAAAAAAAAAAAAAACACATGGTGTGTAAATCTAACTTAACGTTAAATTTTCTAAATAGAATATTTCAATATTGCGCTTGACAAGTGATAAATTCCTTGACTTTTATCATTTATCGTTATTTTCCAGATAGCTGTCGATACATATGTGACAAAAATTCAAGCAACTTTTTACACCGGTGTTGTGACGAAACACTTGGTGGTCTTGTGTCGCAAAAATCGCGACTTGCGACCTAACGGATTCGATATAACAACGCTTACCGCGACCTGCTGTTGATCCCTTTGTAGTTCGGACGCGAAGCTCTTGAACGGAAAGAAGTAATAGTTATACATCGGGTATTTAAGCGGCAGCTGAAGGTGACCGATCTGCGGTGATGACGGCGCGTTGACGTTGCCCGCGGCGTTGAGTGCCTGCGTCAACGACGCGACGCTGATCGCTGACCCTTTTTCCAAGGCCTTTTTGTACATAGCGGCCAGCTCCGCTCTCGTAAACGCCACCGGCTCCGGTTGTTTCACCTTTGGGTAACTGGTCGCGGCGGCGGGATCGCGCACCTGAAAAAAATTCGCGGACACATTGTCGGAACTTAACGTTGACATTTTGAAAAAATCAAATCGAAAATGATGAACAACGCGGGACTTGAAATTGCGTACGTTTTTTTTTTTTTATAAAACTAAATTTCTGTTAATTTCTTTTGAGTGCTACTTAATTTCTGAGTCAGCACATGTCTTATATCTGTTTTGTTTATTTTGTTTAAATTCAACGTACTGCGTAATATTGCAATACATTATTCGCAGCGGCGGGAATCACGTCCACATGTTTGACAAAAGGCGCGATCGCGGTCGGCTTCTGCTGAACATCCTGATGATGAGCACTGTTGATGCTAAGTTTACGACGCGTCGTGTCTTGGACGTCGTCATCCTGATAATCTGCGGAGTGATAGTTCGTCGACATTCGGTTGTGCATCGTCGGGCTATTGGCGGGCATATTTAATTCCTGAAGCTCGATCATCACATTTCGAAGGTACTCCGCGCTCGTTTCCGCGCCGCTCGAACGAGCGTTGACTATGATAAACGATATCAACGCGGCAAATCGCGACGGCTTCGATCTCAGCAGTAAATTCATATCGAATCGGTTTTTTTGCGCTTTTAGCATCCGTCGGAAAAAAAACACTGTCGGTGACCACTTGATTTTCGCGCACAATATTTTGATTTTTTTTTTTTTTCAATTCTGTATTTTATTTGTCTTCTCGTAATTTCTTAGTAAGATTTTATTACGTATTTCATTAAACAGTCTTTTAGCCTCCGTGATACTGATGGCATATCTGACGCATTTTCACTTTCGGACGTCACTCCGTTTGACCGTTTAAATGTTTCTCACATTTCACGGTGTCGCGAGATTGATGTATTTCACGCATTGCTAAAGAAGCAACGTTAAATTCCTCGTGAAAAAAAAAAAGAAGAGCGCGATGTGACACATTATTGAAATCAATTTACAAATTCATTTAATGTACCATGATCCAAAATCGCGCACGTCATTCGACATGTGTCTACAACAGCCCTCGGTAATCAAAGGGTTAAATAAATTGACACACCGTATCGCACACACACACGAGCGCGCGCATCGCACAGCTCAAATCGCACGCAAGGTATCGTGCCTTCTCTCGCGGCGGATATGTATTCTGAAAGCGCGGAAAACGCGTGCGATCGAGGTGGATCGACAAACAGGTTTGCGAAGGTACTACTATAACGTGAATGAACTGAATCAACTTCCTTAGCTAGACACATTTCCCCCCTACTCCTGTATATTTGGCGAAACGCGGAAACGTGATACGCATCACGAAGGCGGATGCTACAAATAACAATTGCGTTTCATAAGAATCTATACCGGACATTTCTGTGGACAGTTTTTCATCAATTGAGAAAAAAAAATTGACGATCAAAGCGCAGTTCCTGGGAATCACGCAACTTTAGTACGTAGTTTATTTGTACAATTAGATTTATATATATAAATTTTATATAAAATAATATTAGAAAACCTCTCTCTCTCTCTCTCTCTCTCTTTCTCTTTCTTTCTTTCTCTTTAAACGTTTCCTCGTTCCTATTTGAAAGTAAACAAAACACATTTTAAAAAATTTTTTAAATAAAATTGTTTTTTTTTTTACTCATTTACAGATCTGTTAATTTTGCAGGACAAACTCTACTGTGTGCATAAAGTTTTCTTAATTCATATAAATTTTTCACTAAAGTTTAAAAGATTTCGACGCACATTCCGAATCCCTTGAATCGAGTTCGTAATGACAATCCCTTCGTCCACGGTAGCCTACTTACGTAGTACGTGTATCTGTGTACAGTATTGTATATTCCGCTACCATCAAACCAGTATTTTGTTCAATCCCGATGTGTATACGCGTACAGGTAATATAACGGACGTACCCAAAACCACCGGGAACCTGAATCGTATGATCCGTGACGGTCCACATTCACCGGTCATCGCGCTTATCGCTGATTTGAATGCACAATCTTATCTTCGATAAGATCTATATTGCCTGTACGTGAGATTCGTCGTCGATAGTCGGAGCTCTCATCACGGTCCGATAATAGTTTTTTGACTTGTGTCCTTAATTTACAAGTGGAAGCGGTAGTAAAAAGTCTCATTATCGTTCGGAAGATCGTTCTCGGATGACTATTGCGTGTCGAATTAGCTCCGCGCGGTTATCTCGTCGTCAAAACGTTTATAACAAATTGCTCTGTCTTGTCAAATAAATCAAGAGATCCGTAATCATGATCAATGTCATTGTTTAACGAACTTTTTATGAGAAGTCGGGATATAAAGTAGAATTGTTATAAAAAAATTTTTTTAACAACTTATTGCTGGCACTTATTATTTTTTTTTTTTTTTTTTACAGAATTTGACACCGATGTGTTGAAACAATTATACAAAAATGTAATACGTCAAAGAAATTCGAAAAGAAATGTTTACTCATATTGTGTACAATTTTATGTAACATCAAATTAAACTCCGGATTCTCCGAAGATGCGAACGTTCTAGACGTATGTAATTATGTCACGGTGACACAAGAATGTAGTGAGTGTGATTACTCAAGATCAAGTTGAGAGAGAGGAGGAAGTTTTAATTTCCAAGGCATCTCTCGGCAATTTCATTCGCGGCGAGACGGGATGAATTTACTTTCGGAATTTCGAATGTATAGGCAGTACCGGTAGTAACCCGATTTATATACCTCGCGAATCTTCATCGCGGCGAATATTTCAGACGCACTTCGTTGCACCTGCGTAAAGAGAAGAAGTTTTTTATTTAGCTACGAATAAAAAAGAACTCGGTCAAACAATTTTTTTTTTTTTTTTAATTTAATCTCCGGTTTGTAAATGAACAAAGAGGAATTTTATGACGATGCATTTTGTGCAATCGTGTTGCATTTTTTTATCTCGCGTTTTAATCGTTCCGCAAAAAGTCAATTTTTATGAAAAACGCGCGCCTCTCACACATTGACACACACACCATCATCATGTGCGAAATCGCGATCGACCGATGCAAGCCGTTTAGACAACCACCTGCTGGTCATCCGATATTGAAATTATTATTGTTTGAAAAAATTCCCGTTCCGTAGACTAGAAGTTGTGAGATCGCTCGAATAATTCCACAATATATCAAATGCGCGCCCAATCATTTTTGATTGCTCGCAGAAGAGAAATATCGACTTAGATTTCACATTTTTCCGGATTTGTTTTTTCTTTCTTTTTAAATGCGCGTCTATTTTTAAATGTTTATGTAAATTTTGTTACATCATTACCTAACAGCTGTGCGCTTTACGAGAATTCCTCAAGTAAAATTCCCGGAAATGTCGTGCGGATAATTGCGACTCCGTCTAAAATAAGGAGCACTTGCAGCGCTTTACCGAAGTCAGTGAACCGTTGCTTAATTATTGGTAACGACACACACGACCGTTAGAGGGTCATTTATCGAGGTTCTGCCGTAAAGCACCGCAGCACTTTGCAAACGACACATCCTGTAATAAGGAAATCACAATTATTACATCCGATATAGATAGAAGACAGATTCCCGTTTTGGAAGAAATGTGCTTTTAGAGAAAATAGAAAGAGAGAAAAATAATTGTAAAATCTTTTCAAATAAATGTATACATTTTTTTTTCTCTTCAAAAAATGTCAGTATTTCGGTAAATAACAATTACGTACAAAATTCTATTTGCGGATGTAAATATATGAAAAAATTTGATTCTTCATATTTCAAGTAAAATTGAACTCTTTCAAATAATTATAAGAAAAATTATTGAACTTAGGTAATTTTTTTAGTCCTATATTGTTTGCTTTTTTGGATCTCATCTATGTAAACACACGAGCGCGTCCAGAAAGAAAAACAATAAGAAAGACAGTCAAAAGAAAGTACTGCTGCTGGCTTGTTATTGTGTCATGTATTTCCTTTCCACATCGAGTGCACTGTGTGTTATCGCTTTACAATTGTTTCATACAAAAAAGAATTGATTCGATGATGAGCTGTCGCAGACTCGGTTGCGCACTTCCGTGAGTTTTGCTTTCGAGGAAAGAAACTTCCTCGATAGCGAAACTCGCGAACGCGCTTTATCATATTATATCATAGCGAGCGCCGTGCGCCTGGTGTTCTTCCAATCATCCGGCATGTACACGTTAAAATTTTTTACTCGATTGCCCTCTTTCTTTTTATCAGTACACTTAATATATCTCTCACAGATATTAGAGATCTTTCAGCGTGAATCCCACCTCTTGCCGTCATCTTCTTTGTGTGAGAATATCATACAAAATCTAAGACTATATATGCAAATGTCTCTTACAAGTAGATCTTGTTATCATGTTACGAACGTAATTTTTTTTAATGCAATACGCGGCGGTATGTTTTCTGTGTGTGCTATCTTAAATCGTTAAATTTACAAAATTCGAGACCTTACCGAATAGTCGTTCGGTTAACGCAGAGACGGCGGTGACATATGTGACTTTTGCGTAATCACTTGATTAACAGAGTTATATACGAGCTAATTTTCGAATCGAGATTCAATACATTTCCATATCCTCGGAATACAAATAATAGAGAGGAACATTTAAATTAAATTACCAATTATATTAGAGGATTACATCGATGCAAATTAAATTTCTATTATATATACAATAAAAAATTACAAATCGGTAAATTGCGCCATTGCTTTCAAAACAAATTTGACATCAATGTAACATTCTCCGTTGTTTCATCACATCAAATATTGACTTTGTGTTTGTCATTTAAATAGATTTGCCCGCCGTCTCTCCTTTGTTTAAAATTTCTTTTTAGGGATCTGTATTAAACACGTAACACACGTCACGCACACGTCCTTTCACAGTGCACGCTCCTCTGTCATTCGCGCAACACGTTCCAGCCGATTACATAATTGGCGCACGTGCACCTTTAAATGTATAAATCTCTTTCTTGAGTTATCACTCGCACAAGAGAATATTCCGAATCTTTATTAGTTAAAAGAAATTAGTGATTAATCGATTATTCAATTATTATTTAATAACATAGCGCAAATTTCTTGTACGAATTATAACAATGTTTTTTTTTTGTTTCGAGAGAAATGTTAGAAAACGAAATGAAGTTTGTTTATCTTATTTGTAAAAGATTTTTTCTTGGTTCATAACAAGCATAATATTGTTGAATATTTTTAAATCACTGTTTACTTGTTTTCAAAGTAATTGTACGTTTCTTAATGTAATTGATGATATTTTATCGGTAAAATTTTGCCGATTCGAAATATTTTCACATCAGTCAGAATGTGACAACAGCGAGAAAAAGAGAAGAAGTGCTCTGTTCCACGTTATTCGCATCCTCGCATAATTTCATCTGTGAAAAAGACGGAGTCTTTAATACATGTGATTTTTTTCACGTACATAAATACTTTTTTTTTTTATATATTTTGTTATATTCTCTTATAAAGTGTTTTCAAAATTGTCTCTCTAAGTGATTATACATATTAAGTTCTTAAGATAAATTAAACTACATTTTACAAATTTCAATATCTTTTTCAGATCTGTTTGTTTGTCGTTAAAATTATACGTATAAATAATGCGTATAAAAATTTAGGCACGCACGTCTGTGTGATTTCAACGAGTTTAAACAAAACTGAGAATATAGGGTCAAATATCGTTATAGAAACGTGAAATTCGCGTTCATTCCTCCCTTTTCCCTTTCGCATCTCTAGGCCTCGCATCTTTTATTTCAATACTAAACGTAATCTTGCGCACACGCGACGTGAACGGGAATCCCTCGCAGAGTATCAAGTTTGTTAATGATCAGTTTTGAACAAAACAGCTGAGCATTATATTCGCGAATTTCTTTCCTCGTTATATAATTCTGTGAAAAAACACATATCACCCTTCTTGGTCACAACAAGAAACATCCGTACCGGAAAACCAAACCGTTGCCCTTTTTTTTTTTCTTTCAGATGTAAGCAGCAGTTGTTCTCGCCTCTCTCTCTCTCGAATGTAAAAATCTTAAATGTAAAAATATAGAATCACATTTTCAGTAACGTGTAAAGGGGTTTGTCAGATTCCAGTATTGAGAGAATGCGCGTGAGACCAAGAAGAGTGTCGTCTCTCGTCGGATTCTCCGTTCACTCGGTTTTATCAAAAAAACGGAATTTTATTGTGCCAAGCTTCATTTTAAACGACGTCAATCTCTATCAATCTCGGTGTATCTTGAAAATGTCAAACGCATCACGTTCAAAAGTCTTACTTCTCGAAATACAACTTGTAGTTATCGTTTTTTTTTCTTGCAACTAAAAAGTAAAGTTAGTTTGACGAAACACCAGCGTGTTTCACTAAACACTCAACAGGTGTGATAGAAGAATATTATTTTCTCGTAATAAAGTCGAGAAATATATCATTTGCGTGTGTTATTGTATGTTCGTTTTATTTTGGAACTGCGCCGCGGAATTCAAGGAGGAACGTAATTCTCGATTAAACGAAACCTACAAAAAATTTTATTACATAAAAGTTTTATTGCAATAAATTAAATTCATCTTTTTTATATATTTATATATATATATATATCTTGATATATATATTCAAATATTAGACAATCTTTAATAAAATTTGTTTATTTGGATAAAAAAAAAAGAAAAACTCTTAGGAAACTCTTTTCTGATCCTAATAATGCTGCAATTCTGAGCAAACGTAAACGAATATATAAATCGTGAGGGTTTTTTCTATAAGCACATCCTACGAGTTTGTCTATACGTTTCTTTATGCGAAATTGCAGCACTGTTAGATTAACTATTACATTTAAAAAAAAAAAAGAAAAAAACAAAGAACAAAAGAAAAAAACAAGAATAAAAGATTTAAAAAAAAAGCTTTAAAAACTTGAAAAAGCTTCGCAACATTCGCAGGACCGTCGTGCGGAGCCAAAAAGAAAAAAAAAACAAGAATACACAAATATCTCTCCCTTTGCACTTTGCGTCGCTCGCTCTATCTATAGAGTTTTCTCATTATTAGTACAAATCTCATTATTATTACAAATTAGTAATTCTAGGCTTAACTTTGTTTTTCACCGAATTCTATAGTTAAGTAGTACGTTGGCTGGACCTCTCGTATCGAAGTCTCTCTTTCTCTGGCGGAATGATCTCTCTTTCTCTGACTTATCTCTATCATCGAGATGTACTACAACGATTACACGAGAATCGTGGTCAGTGTACAGAAGAAGAAGATTTATATATATATATATACCTCGTAATCGAACCGACACACGAACGAAAAATTCTCGTGCAAAGAAAAACAGAACCGAGGTATATATCACAAGGATCGTGCGCGAGAAACAAACCTATTGTGAGTGGTGGCTCTATCTAGCAGAATTCTGCGCCCTGTGTATACAAAAGTCGCCTCCTTTTTTTCAATCTCAAATCATATTTTCGGCAGTTAGGCGTTTTCGGAGATTACACTGTTAATCCGTTGAGGAAATTTACGAAACTAAGCATATATGTGTATAGTCGGTCGCAGGTCGTGGATGTTTCTGTCCAGGTGACGTGTACACTACTGTGTACCAACGCTATAATAACAAAACAAAAATAGAGAACGTGGAGCGCAAAATAAAATGAAATACTATTGTGTAAAAAGAGAAGGTACGTATATGCATAATAGTAGTCATAACAATGTGACCGCTCGATTACCTCTATTCGATAAACAACAGTTTCATTTAAGTTATCGATCTCTCTCGGGAATCAACGCTTTTAATATTATATATCATTCGCTGCTGCAAATAATGGGAAGCCACACAATCGACAAGCCACATGAATAAATGTGCAAAAACTTCAGCGAGAAAGAAAAAGAATCATATAAGCGCGCATCTTATCCATTGTGAACAAATTATTTTTATATTTCAAAGAGAGATTACGATATTATTTACAATAGAGTCGATTACCTACGGTGTAAATCTTATTGTTAATATATATATATATGTGTGTGTGTATATAAAAGCAATAGAAAAAATCTCTGTTTATAATAAAAGTTATTCTCTCTCTTCCCTTTTCTCAAAGATGAGCGGAATTCACTTTAATCAGCTGATTTGCTTTTATTCATGTGGCTTCTGTCTCGCAGCTGTTTTTCGCAATTCAATTTTAGCCGAGACGAGATATGCAGAATGATTATATACGGCGTGTAACGTAATAAAACTGAAATTAAAAAAAAAAAAAAGAAAAAAAAAAAGAAAACCGTCGCGTGACCCTGCGGAAAACGCATGTATAACAACAGGTATATCGAAGAGGATACGAAACAAGTATTGTCACACACTCATTAATACAAATAGCAACAGGCGATAGGCGATAGTATATAACAATGTTTATATATTTATAAATACAGGCGGCGAGAGTAATTCTATTATCTTTAGAGACTCTCTTTCTCTCTCTCTCTCTCTCTCTCTTTCTCTCTATCAACTACAACGTAACCGAAGCGAGTTTCTTCACGGTAACGACTAAAACCTAATATATCTATTTGTGTCGCGTAATAAGGCGAGATGAATCTATTCAGCGTATTTAACGTCAGAACAAAAGCCCTCCAATGTGAGTCATGAGAAAATATTTAAATATTTATTGCGAGTTTTTTATTAGGTCAAATTTATTTGCTGTTAGTGCTACACCGATTGCCGCAACTTTGTTTTTTTGTCTTTTATTTTTTTGTTCTATATATATAGAAGAGATTTGCAAGATAACTGTAATTGTACAAAATTTATTGTTACACAATTTCGAGAGACAAAATGAAGACTCGCTATTAATTCATGCCTCTTATCGGAGAACTTCCGGCTAAATTGGAATGAGACTGATATCTGCGAAGATAAGAAAAAAAAAAAAAGAAAGGAAATAATCGGGCGACGCGATGTGTGCGAATCGGAATTAACGTGATTGTCTCCTTGCCTCCTGCGAAAGGCTATGGCTTGGCAACGCACGTGTGTCGAAGCTTAAACTTGACTAGAAATAAACAAACGCGTGCGAAGGAATTAATACGTTTATAATTCTACATCCTTTCCTCTCCTCCGTGTCCTTGCTTAATCTATTAATTTTATTTATTTATTTATTTATTTTTTTTTTTATTTCCATTTTTATATCGACGTCGCCAATTTTTCCGCTGTGTCGTCTCTTGTCGCACTATCGGGCCGGGCGATATTTCGAATATAATCGCAAATTCATAATTCGATCACGAAGCTACATTTTCAATATAATAATTGTGTGTGCATCTCAAATTTATATTGTTACGACTTTCCCTTTTTTTTTTTTGTTTTTTTTTTTTCTGCAATCTATGTTGTGCGTGTTTGATCTTCGCGATAATTTGCCCAGCCCGTTTGGTATTCGACTTAAGTCGCAATAGCTCTTATGTCGTCACGCGCGAAAAAAGCACATCGTCGCATATACATATCGCGCATATCTATAAAAAAACATTTTCTCCGGACGCGAAAACTAAACAAAAAAAAAAAAAAAAAAAAAAAAAAAAAAAAAAAAAAAAAGAAAGAAAAGAAATGAGAACGATCGTCTTCCCACGATATTACGATTCATAGGCAAAATGTTGTGCAAACGAGATTATTACATACGTGCTTTAGTCGCGTATTTCGAAATGAATAAGAGACTATCAGTCTTTTCTTTTAGAAAGAGAGAAATCAGCGTACGCGTGATATATCATAATAGTAAACGCATATATCATCGACGAACATATAAATATGTATACGCAAACACGCGCGCGTAGTCACTACTATTTACTCGTTACGACAGACCATAAAGTATAGCGATACCTCGCGCGTCTCGTTGCAGAAAGCGCTTCTTCTCGGAGTTTCCACCGTGAAACGAAGTTAATTGCGCATTTAATCGCTCTTAGCTTCGTTCCGTTCGATTCGAAAGAGAATGTTCCGCAGCAGACGTCAGAGCGAAATCGCGTTTAATAGAAACCTCTTGGAGAAATTTTCACAATGGGTTTTTTTTTTTTTTTTTTTTTCTAATCCAAATAATTGTGGTTTTGAGAACTCCGCTGTTTTGTTTGCCTCGATTGCGATTTACAAGAAGAAAGCGATTCCGAGTTCTTGCCCCGCGTTGTTGTACATTTATCAGAAAAACGTATATGCATATGGGCATACCTACACAAGAACACCGGTTCCATCCTGCGATAGTTCTTCGCTGTACAGCCATACCGAGAATTCCGATAAGAAATCCGTCTCTTTCTTTCTCTATCTCTCTTTCTCTGTCCGGATCTCGATCACAAAAAACTTCGCGACGCACTCCGAATACATTACTCTCTCGGCTGGAGCATTAGACTACCGATAAAAAATAAGCTTCTGCAACAGTCACGTGACGTGCGGTCACGCACTGCACTTCTCAGATTCTCACCAACTCGGATCTATCCACAAGATAAAAACTGCGTTGAATTTGGCCAGTTAATTCTTCGATCAAATGCTTCTCTTATCAACTCACGATCAATTGTGTGTGTGTGTGTGTGTGTAAAATCTGCCATTATATTATATGTACAAAGTAGTCTTCGCGCGAGATGCAGCAAAGTGCGCATTGTGCGTCTGTATCTTGATGATAATAATGGATGATGATGATGATGAGATATTAATGATCTGTCATCGATGTTTAATTTCTTCTTTGGTTGGGGCGATGTACGTCTGTTCGTGGATCCTCGATTACGTCTCACGAGGAACATCTTCACGCACATGTCTGCCCAAACAGAGTATTTAGAACAATTTAATCTCGCTTTCGCTAGTTTTCAGACATTATGACACTGGTTCATCGTCGGCCAAGTTGTGAAGATCCGAATAATTCACGATGGCACGATGAAGAAACTCGTATTGTGCCTGTAACACACACACACACGAAATATTACATCGTTATGTAGAATTCATTGATTTCTCATTTCATCTGCGTTTTTTTTTTCGTTTTCAATCAAAGTAACTCAACAAAAATGTCTTTATAAATTTTTCACTTATAAAAAAAAAAACAATAATAATCTCTCCCTCCTGAGTACTTACAAAGGTACTGATCATGCCGTGTCGCTGCGAGCGCAGTTTCTTCGTCGTTGTGAAGATGTCTACGCGCTTCTCGGTGCGTAGCTGTTGGACTAGTATACTAAGTGCCACGAACATCGAACTTCGATCCGATCCGTAGCTGCAATGCACAACCAACGAGCCGCTCGTGTCGGGATCGTTCGTTTGATCCACCAGTTCGATGAGACCGCGCGTCACTTCAGGTACTTCGCCCTCCACCGTTGGCCAGCCATGATACTGATATTGCTTCACGACCCCGCTCTCGTCAGTCTTCGTGTTCAAAATGCAGAACTCGCGACGCGTGTAATACGGACAGCTCTCGCTATGAATGTAACGGACCTTTATGTGATCGTAATCAGTCTCGTCGTCGGGCCAATATCGTGGACATTTCCGTGGGCCTTCATTTAACTGTGTGTGTGAAAAAGACAAATGTTGATCTCACGTACACGTCCTGTACATTTTAGATAATATACGATCGACATATGATTGAGATTTCATTCATTTGTTTCTCAAAGATTGTCTCTTGATACAAAAATCGGGGACCATGATATCATTTCTCACCCGATTGCGATTGTAAACTAGACTTAGTGTATTAATTCTATTAAAAAAAACTTTGTACGAAAATGCGTGCCTTGTATGTATGTTCTATTAACGCAATATCTTCGTACAGTTGTCGATGCAAAAACTTAAAATCAAAATTAGAAATAAATTTGTACAACTGTTATAAATATAGAAAAATAAGAAAAAAAAAAGAGAATTATATCGTGTATGCGCATAAATAAATAAACACTTACGTCGGATAACATAACTATCGTGGAAATGCACTGTTCCGAGATCATTCGCCAGAAATCCGTTATGGTGGTTTCCAACGGATCTTGTGTAATGACAAACGATTCGGAATTGTCGTAACCTTCGATAAACGACGCGTTTATATACGTCGAGTGTTCCCTCCCCGGAACCGGAGTTAGTATCACGCGATTTCTGTCGTACGGTATCACCAGCTCGCTCCTGTTCTTCGATTTGTTCTCTTCTCCGCCACCGACAGAAAAAGATTTCCGATCTTCCAATACAGAACTGATTTTCTGCAAACAAACAAAAAAAAAAACATTCATGTCACTTGGTGAAAGAAAAATAAATATTTTTCAAAAGTTATTGAGTAAATTCAAAAAACTAAAGCGGCGTGTACTTCCGCATCGAGCACTTTATTGGATATTGGTTTATTTTCTCTCTTTTTCTTTCTCTTCTCTCTCCGCAATCTATATAAAATATTACGAAACATTTTTTTACGAGTTGTTGACCCTATTCAATATACACAAGTAGAATGCGCGCCATTCGGAAAAGAAATAAAAGTTAAAAATAAAATCGCGAGCCAAAGTGCCACGCAAAAATTTAACATTTCAATTTGCGCGAAGTTTTAAAACCCACACCTAAAAAAAGACAAGACTATGTAGTTTCGAAGTTTTTTTCTGTGTGTCTTTTAACTTACATCGTACTCCTCCTCCATTCTGCACTTCTCCTTGCCGTTATCTCGCTGCCTGAGTCTGGCAACGGTTGCTTTAAGTTGCGACGCCGTGATTTCCGTATCGCCGTACTGCGCCATCTCCATGAGCGCGCGATAGATAAAAATGTACTGCTTGAGAGATTGCACGAGGAAGTTACGCTGATGCCGCAGGTCGCACACGGTATTGAAGATAGACACTTGGCCTTCCTCAGCCAATTGCTGAAGCAGAGAGTCTAGCGCCACGAGGGTACCGGTGCGGCCTACGCCCGCGCTACAGTGCACCAAAATCGGTCCTTTCTCCAGCGAGTACGCCTCGTTCACGCGCTTGATGAAACGTAGAATTGCGTGCGGATGTTCCGGCGCGACGAAGTCCTTCCATACGAGGAAGTGGTATTGAACGATTGTGCGAGAGTCACGTTCCCCCAATCGCGTCATCTTCAGCTCGCGTACCACGTAATCCGAATAGGCGCGCTCCTTGACATGCTCAACCGTGATATCTCCGAAGTTCTTGGTCTCGTGCTTATCCGGCCAGTATTTGGCGCACTTGGTTTTCGAGTATTCCTCGAGATTCGTCAGCATGAGTATCAGTTCGAGATGCTGCTCCCAGATCATACGCCAGTAATCGCACACGGTATTCTCCATGGGACCCTGGGCGCAAATGAACTTCTTGCGCTCTTTATAACCCAGCACGAAGTTAGCGTTGATGTAGTCGGAGCCGCAAATACCGTCTATCTGCGCCAGACGCACTCTCGTCTGATCGTAACACTTGATGTCCGGGTAACGATTTTTATAGAGATTTTCCTGCGCCTCGGATGCGCGCGTCGTTCTGTCCGTGAATCGGTCGGGCAACAGCTCAAATTCGTGCTGAAAACCGTAATCTGAATCCCGATGTCGTTCCAAATACGCCTGCAGCAATTCGTTCTTCGGTATGGGTGGCATATCGGGTGGACTCGCCGCCACGAGCTGATGTCTACCTCTCAAACTTCTACAGAGATGCCTGTAAGGAACGTGCATGTTTTGTTATTGTTTTACAATAATGATCTTTAATCAAACATTTCAAACGTTGTTTTGTATTGTGGAACTTGCCTAAAACTATTGCGCAACGTTATGACTTCCTCTCTCTCTTGCGCACGTTTTGTATATCTATACAATACGCAGAGCGCGATAAACAGAACCATGAGAGTTAAAATCAGAGCGATGAATAATTGTATTATCACTTCTCTGACAGTAGTTGCTTCTGTGGCTGTTACACTGAGAGGGTCCACTCCTCCGTATAGAGGATTAAGATAACTGCTATAAGCCGGTAAAAGCTGATCTCTTCGATCGTCAAACACTGTAAGAAATTATCGATCGTCGAAGTGTATGTATATACACCGGGAATGTAAAATTTTATGATGTATAATTTAGGGACGAGTGTACGTACCGATAACCTCGATAAAACCAGTATAGTTTGACGTCTCATCGAGAAAGCCGTCGTAAGATAATAACAAACTCGCTTCGCCGGAACCATCTATAGACGCCCTTTGCACAGGCGAATCTTCTCTTTTCCGTCTCTCTGCTTTCTCTGAGATATTAACGAGTGGCACAGCCGTAGTCGTGTCTATTTTTGAAATAGTGCTGGTAGTAATTGTTGTTGACGACGTAGACGAGCTTGTGGTTGTACTGCTGCTGCTGCTACTGCTAGTCATCATCGTTGTTGATGTCGACGTGGTTGTGACAGTGACGTTACTTGCAGTAGTCGAAGTAGAAGCAGTGGTCGATGGAATTTCCGGGACAAAATGCAACAGCGGGGGCGCCGGTTTTGGTCGCAGACCGACACACTTGTCGCACATCGCGCCACCGGTGGACGACTCGCCGTCGCCGAGAAAGACCTCGCTTAATAACCGATCGCTGTCAAACGTCTCGGCCATGTAAGCACCGCCGGTAGGTGAGCTGTGTACGTATTGATAGGAGTACACCGCGATTTCCTCAGGTGACGGCAAATCGCTGACAGTCTTGTGTGGCGGCAGTTTCACCAAGTAGACGCGGTAACAACAGATAGGACCATTTCGCTCGGAGATGCGGGGCAGATAGAGCTTGAACAACTGCCTGCCTTGGTTCTCGATCTTACGCCAGTTACGCATGTTCAAGCTCTCACGCTCCGGAACCGTAACCGGCGTTGTGCAGTTGCCAACGGCGTTTTTACCGGGAGTGCGAGATCTTGTCACTCCGTGCACTCGAACCTTTGATTTTGAGGATTTATTATTAACACAAATGATATAGAAATACCTATCTGATAACATTTTTAACTTCAAGTAAAAATTAATTAAACAATAATTAAGAAAAAAAACTATAATTGAATTATTAGGGAATAATTAGTGGACAGATAAATAATCTAAGCTATGAGTAATTAGGCTACGTGTTCTTGATATAAGCTTGTGTGTGAATAATAATTAATTACTTAGACTACATACAGTATAATTTGTATTGGGAGGTATCCGATTGTATCGCGTGTTGTTCTTGTTGAAAACGCTCAAACTGGATAGATTAAAGTTGTCGTCAACCACTTGTCCCATATCATTTTTGAATCTAGTCGTGCCGCTTAATTGTATGTTATAACGTTGTATAATGCCGTTCGGTTTCTCGGGCGGTTTCCACGTAATGGATATAAAGCTAGAGCTGCTTATATTATCGTAGCTACAAATAACGGCGAGATTCTTCGGAGGACTAGCCACTAAAAAAAAACAAACAAACAAAAATGTGTGCTTAAATTTAGATATATTCGCTATTTGAGAAAAATACATTTTCTACTCGTCTTTTTTGCGATCGAGACGCACCTCCGTCTAGCGTGGTGCCATTTACTTCGGCGCTCCAATTGCCGCACTGCTTTGTGTATTCGCTGCAAGCTGCTATCCTGAATTTGTAAGTGGTCGCTGGATCGAGATCCACAAACGCGTACACGGTGAATGGTTGGGCGGGATACACCGCTTCTCTCTTCTGATCAGCGTGGGTAGCCATCAGATTGTAATAGTGCACATGTTCTTTCAAATCCGGCGGTGGCACTGTCCAGCCTATTGTAATCGAATTCTCCGTCACGCCGTTCACAGACACTTTTGGCACAAACACCGGATCTGAAAATGCGTATTTTTTTTTTGGTAGACGGTATTAACAAAGACAATACACAAGATAAAGCTTTAATTTAAAACTATATTATTTTTAAAAAATTATATTTTGTGTTTTTCTTTTTGCTATAAAAAAAATACTACTTATGCAAAGAGATCGTAATTTATAACATTTTTCTTTCTACACAAATTTCTTCTTAAACAATAATAACAATACGCACCTTTGTCAAGCGTGGTGATCCACCGTGGATCTAATTGCATGTAGGATGTGCCCACGGCATTGGTGGCACTGATCCCAATTTGATACGCGGTGCCGCTTTCAAATCCTTTGAGAACATAACTCGAATTACCGCCGCCGATTTGCTCAGCGTAGTACTGACGTTGATCCGTGCCCTTTTTCATGTGCTGGATGAAGTACTTCTTGATCGGTTCATTACCATCGTTGACAGTCCAATTTAGAAATATACTTCCCGCGCCTACGGCCTTCATAAAGTCTATGCTAACTTTCGGCACGTCAATGACAAATAAGTGCGCGACGGCGCTAATTATCCCGTTGTAGTCCCTCGCCTGGCACGCGTAAGTGCCGTTGTCTTTGCGCGCGAGACTCTTGAATTCCAGGATTAAAACAGAATAAGTCTCGTTTATCTGCGCTACGGCAGTGAGATCGTTCAAGTGCTCGCTGCTCTCTGAATCATTCCCTTTTAACCAAGTGAAGTTGGATAACGGATAACCGTGTATGTGACAAGTCAAGTTGGCCGCTTCCATCACTTTCGCTCTCACATCGCCGCCTGACATTATTTTGCCGGGTTCTGGAAACCGACAAGAGAAACCGACATTTAAAGACCACGATAAGACCACCATTCGAAACCGATAATGACGAATCTTTCGCGTCAACAAAAAAAAAAAAAAAAGAGAGACTCGAAATTCATAAACGCGCGTGCAATCGAACAAGGAAACGATAAGAGAGATTTCTAAATCGAAGAATATATATATTACCTATCACTCTGATATGAATGTTTTTCTCGAGCGATTCGCCGTCGGCGGTCTGCGCGGAGCACTTGTAGTCGCCGGTGTCGTTTCTGCTCGCTTTTTTGATGTCGAGCCGGCCGCCGTACTCGAAATCCTTGATGGTGGTGAGATTTCTGCCGCCGGTGCTCCACCAGACCTGACCCGGCACGTCGAGCTTGCATAGCAGCGACGGCGTGCTGCCCGCTTCAATACCCTCGATATCCTGCGACGACTGGATCTCGAGCGACGCCGTCGGCTCGACTTTCGATCTGTCCGCCGCTTCTTCCGCTTCTCCTGGTTTGTCCGCACCTGTCGCGAGAAAACGTCGTTGCTCGTTTCGATTTCCTCGCACGCGCGCGAACAGATTATCGCGAAAGAATCTGAAATCTTATTTTCAAAAGATACATACAAAAAAAATGTATCATTCGGAAAGAAAGAATTCGTCGTTTTTTGATTCGCGCGCGAATTCTTCTTCTTCGAATTCGCAGCGCGCTGGCTCCCTTTAATATCCCTCCTCCTCCCCCGCCACCCCGGTACTCCGGTTATTCTTACGCGATCAATGAAATCAAATTTAATATACGGCAAGCGTGGAAACGTGGCCGTCCATTTTTCGACGAACCGAAAAATAGATGAAAAAACGTTCTTTTTATATATATATATATGTATATATATTGTTCAATTCTCGTAATAATTTCTACTTAGAGACGTGGTCAAGTAACTTTCTTGATGGTCCCCAATTTGAAGTTCCTCGTACAAGAAATTTACGGAGGAAAACATCGTAAGTGACGGATTCATCTTACGTGTCGCCGCATCATTTTCACAATGTGGTACCGTCCAATGCCAACGACCGCCTCCTCGCGCACTTAACATACATACGTACACACACACACACACACACACACACATTGTATATTGTTTTCGCTATACCCAGTGCCACATTCTAGTCTACACATTCTAGTTTCTTGTAAACACGTATATATCTATCTCTATATTTTCTCTGTCTCTCTCCAACACGCACGTGCGTATGTAACCTCGTGCTTAAATGTTGGAAAAAATAAGAAGCTGCCAAATTAGAAACGTGTCCAAAATTATCGCAAGACCCGAACGTCCTCCCGTCTATTTAATTATCCGCAACGCGAACTCGTCGAAAATTTATTTATTTTTAAATACTGTCGAACCATCGACAGCTTCGTCACACAGTTTTTCGGACATTTCTGTTGAAACAAGATAAAAAACAAAACGGAGTTTTCCGCGAGAAAGATCTCAAAGAGTCTGTGCAAGGTGTGAAGGTGCGCGTGTAAGGTGTGTGTTAACGCGCGCGATTTCCCAATGTTTTCTACAAAGTGGCTCAATGTGATGTCGTTTCTCAAACCGCGGGATTCGAGTGGAAGAAGCGCGTCTATAGTCTTCTCGCCGAGTAGTTATTTTCATCCGCAAGTGGATCCTCGCGCGAGAGAGCTGAACGAAAAATCCCTCTTCGACCAACCACCTGGCACGTTGTTGACACACACGGGGAAAGAACGGAACGCGCGCGTGCGAGCGCGGCGGGCCGATTTTAATTTTCGGTCAATCTCCCACTTACCTAATTGCCAATGTTCAACGCGAAACGTTGTGTTGAAACGCGGATAGGAGGAACCCCCCGATCCCCAAATTTCGCGCGACGGATGTCGCCGCGAGCGGAGCGGATTCCAGCCGTTAGCTGGAATTAACGCCCGGAATTTTCCGGTTTCTTTTTCCGCGAAATATAGATGCGATGGTCACACGCGGTCCGATAGAAGAACCATTTTTGATCAGGCGGAAACTGTCGCGCGTTTTGTTGAAGAAATGACGAAATGCGCGATTAGCAAAACGTCCCACAAAACGTCCAATTGTTGCGGAGAATTTTTGTTCGCAGTTACGGAGAAGATCTTGGCGTCCAAAAAAGATTCCAGTTTCAAGAAAGAGTAAATTTTTGTTTCAGATAAAAAAACTTCTTCTTCCACTTCTTCTTCGCTTCGCAAGAGAAACGAAATCTAAAAAGTGTTTCGGTGAAATTTTGGAATCCCGTGTTACCGTTCGCGAAGTGTTTCCGCACGTTCTTTAATCGATCATCACGGCGCGTGATTTTCCACGTGCTTCTTCGCGCTATATTTTTCCCTCGTGTAATATCGTCCTTTCTCCTCGTAGAAGAATATATACAACACGACGTGAAAGATCGCTTAAAAAGCTCTTCATTCAGGTTATCAAACTCATCAAAAATCAATTCTTCAAACGTTCTACAACATTCCTCTATCCGTTCGTACAACAAATTAATCCGAACAATCGCTCGGGACACACATAATAAATAACAAACGCGAAAAACTCATCTCGATGTTTTAGAATCGCATTCGGGAGACGGGAATATTTTTCATCTTCTCCTTTCCGGGTTTTTCGTTTTCTTTCCCTCAAATATATATTTAATACGCGAGAAGTGTCAAGAAGAGTGTAGCTGAAACAAACCACACAGAGACAAGAAGATAGGTATTCACGAATGCTCGCCGAGAACGCGGAGCTCATTGGAGAGGCGCGTCCCGGCGCGCCTCTTCCCCCCTCAATGTTAAAAGATGTAGCCGCCAAAGTGACTCACCGGATTCGTCGAGGTCGGCCGCGCCGAGCACGAGGAAGCAAACGAGCAGCGGTGCCAAAGACCTAACAACACTGCCACCGCCGTGAGGTAACATGGCGGTCGTGACAGCCGGTCGCGAGCGAGCGAGCGAGCGAGCGAGCGAGCGGGTGTGCGAGCACAGACTCTCGTTCACGGCAGTTCTCTCAGCGACGTCCACAACCTCACCTTCCCTTCCCGCCGCTGTCCCTTGTACGCCTGTGGCACTACTTCCTGTTCGTCCTCCCCGGCGATCGTGTACAACGATCCTCCCCTTCGCGGGGGCACCGTTCCCACCGAATGCCGCCCTCACAGACCCATGGTCCGGTCTGAGATCTGATGCGCGTCCCGCGGGTGTTGTCGGTGCGATCCTTCTCGCACGTTCTTCACTCGATCATTACCTGGCGCGCACGAAGAAGAAGAAGAAGAATCACACACGCTCTTCTTTGCTGCGCGGCGCGTTTTTTGTTCCGCGGCGGAACTTTTTTTGCCACGCTTTGTGTATCACGTCGTGTTGGTGTTAACCCGCAAAACTTTCGCTCGCGGCTCTCCCCGCTACGCAACGTACGTCACACACATATACACTTCGTCGACGGGGACACACTACTGGCGACCGCGACACTGGGCCCTCTCGTCGCTGCTCTTGCTCGCTCTCAAGCGGCGGCAACGGTGGCTGGACGGTGACGGATCGCCTACTCCTCGGGTAACGGTGCGCTGAAGAAACTGAATCACATCACGCGCAACCCAAGCCCGCGGACCCGCCGACGATATCGGACGATGAGACGCGCGGGGAAGCTCCTGCGCCCGGTACGTGGGGATGTCTCTTCGCACAATTCGTGTTTGCGCGACCGACCATTGTGCGCAAACAGTGGCGTACTCTCGGAGCGATGCGCGAAAAGTGTTTTACTTAAATCGGCGCATTTCATAGCTTCGGTCGGTATCAAGATACCAACCTTATGTTCCTCGTCGGGTTGTTCGGCAAGTTTGCAGCGGTTTCCAACAGGTGACACATTGGCGCGCTTGTCCGAGCGTGTGTACAACCCACACACGCGCGCGGATGTTCCTGAAAACATATCGAGCGGCACATGAGCGCGTTGACATAAGCTGAGTTACGTGAGAATCGGTACGACGCTTTAAATTTTGTTGAGGGAAAACGGGCTACGTACGTTTTTTTTCGAATATATGTCTGAAAAGTTGGCAAAACACTTGTAGAGCGACTTTGGACACCTTGTTGAGGTTCACCCAGAGCTCGTTGCTTTGTTGATTTATCTTTGGCCGAACAAGATCTCGCTCGATGAGTTATTCCAAAGAGAGAAAGAAGTTACGGTAGAAGTGGAGGATACTTTTCTGAAAGGTATAACTCAATTGTTTCTCGCAACATCATGTCGACCAAGAGAAAAAGCGACACTCAAGTGCCGGCGGAAGAGAGCGATTTGCTATCGATACGTCCGCTTGGCGCGGGTCAAGAAGTCGGCAGATCGTGCATCATGTTGGAATTCAAGGGTAAGAAGATCATGCTGGACTGCGGCATACATCCCGGTCTGTCCGGCATGGATGCTCTTCCCTTCGTCGATTTGGTCGAGGCGGATGAGATCGATCTCCTGTTGATTTCGCACTTTCATTTGGATCACTGCGGAGCGCTGCCCTGGTTCCTGCAAAAGACAAGCTTCAAAGGTCGCTGCCTCATGACACACGCGACGAAGGCTATTTATCGCTGGCTGTTGTCCGATTACATCAAAGTGAGCAACATAGCCACTGAACAGATGTTGTATACCGAATCCGATCTTGAGAGCAGCATGGACAAGATAGAGACCATCAACTTTCACGAAGAGAAAGATGTGTTCGGGATCAAGTTCTGGGCTTACAACGCGGGTCATGTTTTAGGAGCGGCCATGTTCATGATCGAGATCGCTGGTGTGAAGATTCTGTACACCGGGGATTTCAGTCGTCAAGAAGACAGACATCTGATGGCTGCCGAGATTCCGAACATACATCCCGACGTTCTGATCACAGAATCGACTTACGGCACTCACATTCACGAAAAGCGAGAGGACAGAGAGAGTAGATTCACAAATCTCGTACATGAAATTGTCAACAGAGGAGGCAGATGTCTGATACCTGTGTTTGCGTTGGGAAGAGCTCAGGAGCTTCTTCTTATTTTGGACGAATATTGGAGCCAGCACTCGGAACTTCACGAAATACCAATTTATTACGCCTCTTCCTTGGCCAAGAAGTGCATGGCCGTTTATCAGACCTATGTAAACGCGATGAACGAGAAGATCAGACGACAAATAGCCATTAACAATCCGTTTGTGTTCAAGCACATATCCAATTTGAAAGGAATAGATCACTTCGAAGACATTGGACCGTGCGTTGTGATGGCTTCGCCTGGTATGATGCAAAGCGGCTTGTCCAGAGAATTGTTCGAATCCTGGTGCACGGATGCGAAAAATGGCGTTATAATAGCCGGTTATTGCGTCGAGGGCACGTTGGCCAAGACAATTTTGTCAGAACCCGAGGAGATCACGACCATGTCCGGGCAAAAGTTGCCGTTGAAAATGTCTGTTGATTACATATCGTTTTCCGCTCATACGGATTATCAACAAACGTCGGAATTTATTCGCACTTTGAAACCGCCTCACGTTGTTCTGGTACACGGCGAACAAAACGAAATGGGTCGATTGAAAGCGGCGTTGCAACGGGAATACGAAGACGATCCCAACACAACCATGGAGATACACAATCCGCGAAACACGGTCGCGGTCGAGCTCTACTTCAGAGGTGAGAAAACCGCCAAGGTGATGGGCACTCTAGCGATGGAAGTTCCCAAACCGGGACAGAAACTGTCCGGTGTTTTGGTTAAGAGAAATTTCAATTATCACATGCTCGCTCCTTGCGACCTGTCCAAGTACACGGACATGAGTATGAGCCAGGTCATACAGCGACAGAGCGTGTACTTCTCCGCGTCGTTGCCCGTGCTGAAACATCTCTTAACGCAAATAGCCGGCACACTTGAGGTGATCGACGACAAGAAACTCAGAGTGTTCAAGAACGTCGATCTCACGATTGACGGTAAGATTGTCACGATGGAGTGGATCGCGACCCCGGTTAACGACATGTACGCGGATTCCGTTCTCACGGCGATACTTCAGGCCGAACTGATGGATCAGTCGCCGAAAATGTTGCCCGCTCCGACCAAGATGGATCGAATGCATTTCAAAGAATGTCTCATAGAGATGTTGCAAGAAATGTTCGGCGAGGACTCTGTGCCTAAGATATTCAAAGGTGAGAAACTTTATGTCACCGTTGACGGTAAGAAGGCGCATATAGACCTGTTGAATCTGGAGGTGACCAGCAGCGAGGACGAGACGTTTCAGCAGATAGTTCAAACAGCGGTAACGAAATTGCATCAGTCGTTGGCACCGCCTAGCGATATATTATAACGCGCGATGATAAATTATTTTGTAATTAGCAAAAATATATATTTGTTTACAATTATATCCTATATAAAATCTTTTTATAAGGATTATATACGCTCTTACATGTAACTCTTTATTTTTAAACAATAAAGTTATTTTGATATCATCTAACGTAAACGTCACAACGATAATAACTTGTTATTATTTTGAAACAGTGGGTACGCACATGTGTACTGATGATTCTGTGTAAGATTTATCAAGTTTTCTCTGGCGCCAACATACTGCGATCGATATCCTGATTGTAGTCGCTTGCAATGTTGATTGTTCAGTTTTCGGAGAACACGATCTTGATCTCTTATCGCTTCTTTGAAATTTGAAAAGCTTAAGTTTTTCGAGATGTTCGATCAATCGAATATTTTTCGCGCATGCGTGTGGCTAATGCTACTTCAACTCGGAGTTCGGAGTTCGTCCGTTCTCAATTTTCTCGTTCCAACATAACCCTTTGGAATCGTGGAGTTTGTGATGACGTTTGATGACGTGAATCTTCTGTGAATATTTTGTTTTCATTTCCGATCGGTGAATTTTGTATAGAACAGACACATGGCTGAATTGTTATTGGATCCGAACATTCGAGGCTGGGTGTTTTTGCCCATAGTAGTGATTACGTTCCTCGTCGGTATTATTCGCCACTATGTTTCGATACTGCTTGCCTCGCAGAAAAAGGTCGAACTTAATCAGGTGCAGGATAGGTAAACACTCTTTAATTTTCATGTTTTTTTTTTTTTTTTTTTTTAATTTGTTTAATTACCTTTTACCATAAGATTCTTGTTTACATTGTTAAACATTTTCCACAGTCAAGTTATGATACGCTCCAGACTTCTCAGAGAGAACGGACAGTACATACCAAAAGTAGCTTTTATGACCAGAAGACACTTTTTCAATAATGAAGATACTGGATATTTCAAGACTCAGAAACGTGCTCCGGTTTCTCCAAATCCAATAACTGATCCAACCATGATGACTGACATGTTGAAAGGAAATGTAACTAATGTATTACCTATGGTACTGATCGGCGGTTGGATTAATTGGATGTTCTCTGGATTTGTAACAAGTATTGTCTCTTATTTATATTATGATATTAAGTAGATATGAATGTTTTTTTTTTCAATTAAACTCTTCCAAGATCATATATATATATATTTAGCTTGTATGTTTTTATTCTAGCTAAAGTACCGTTTCCGTTAACATTACGTTTCAAGCCAATGTTACAACGCGGCATAGAATTAGTGACACTAGATGCTGCGTGGGTTTCTTCAGCTTCTTGGTATTTCCTCAATGTGTTCGGACTGAGATCCATTTACACACTTGTGCTCGGCGAGAATAATGCCGCTGACACAACTAGATTATTGCAAGATGAAGTATCAGGTGCCGCAATGTCCATGCCACCTGATCCCAAAGCAGCTTTCAAGTCTGAATGGGAAGCATTGGAGATCTGCGAACATAATTGGGCATTACAGGGAGTGGACACCAAGCTTATGGGTATTCCATTGAAATCTGATATAGCTGATAATATATACAGTGCTCCCCGGTTGTCATGAGTTATTTCTTTGTTTTATAAAGAAAAACAGAGTTTAAGAAAAATTTACACATGAAATGTCATTTCCATTGATCGTTGTCTTCGATAAGCTACTGTGTAGCAAGATTAAGATAGAGAGTATTTTCTCCCCTCTTTTTAACGACACAATCGTAACCAGGGAACACTTCACAATTAAATCAGTAAAATAAATTAAAGTTTAATGAGAAAATATTTACTTTACTTTTTTAGAAGTTTTATTTATTTACTTATCGAATTATACATATACATATAAAATACATACAAATAAAGATCTCTTTCTCTATTTTTTAATAAATAAAATGATAAATTAGATGTTAGAGCTTAATAGCACACAATTTTGCTGCTTTATATCAGACACCTTGACGTTCCCCTCACATTGCAATGTTCGATCCAATCCTTTTTTGCTATAGGTACTTCTGATTGCTCTGGTGATGTGGATTAGAACTTTAAAACAGCGCCAAATTATAAAAAGAAAATTTATAAAATAAAATGTTAATAAAATTAAATTCTCAAGTATTAATTTTCATCATTGTAAATGTGGTTTAATAAATTGGTGAGATATTTTCCGATTAAGGTGACATTAAGCACGATACAAACTTGGGTAAATTTTCAAGAAAAAACTTTTCAATTATGTATAATTGTTTATATAATTTAGAAAAATAATTATGTGTACATAGATATGTTTATTTAATACTACTACTTATAATTATGTAACAGAATATATACATATGCATTTTTTATTTAACAATTATGTTACACTTCATCTTTTTTGCACATATATGTTGTATTATCAAAAAGAAGATGTAAACAATTCTGTGAGCAACTAGACATTTTATGGAAGTGTTCCTAATGTCATAAATCGCGTGCTCTTAACCAGAATTTATTGTTAACAGAGTACAACAATGTATAAACAATAAAACAAAAGAATCACCATACAGATAACGAAACAAAATATAAAACATAAAAAATAAAGAGTTTATTATTAACAAGCCCAATCGAGAGATGTAACCGATTAATTAGACTTTCGGCATTTCCATTTTGGAATACAAGTCAGTACGGCGGTGTTCTTCGCACGGCATGTTTTTTCTGACTCTTTCCAGTAATGCGAGATCAATTTCCGCAATGGCTATGCCTGTTTTTTCTGCGCATTGTGCTACAACGGCGCCCCAAGGATCTACAATCTGAAAACGAATGGGAATTCAATCGTATTTTCAGTCAAGTGAAAGTTCTCTCTGTTCAATTATAGAAGATCCGAGACCAGTAATTTACCATGGCATGTCCCCAGCTGACTCTCTTTTTATTGTGCGCGCCGGTTTGTGCCGCAGCCACGACGTAACACTGATTCTCTATTGCTCGCGCACGCAACATCACCTCCCAGTGCGCCGCACCGGTCTGATACGTGAACGCCGACGGATATGTGAGAATCTGCGCTCCCATGTTCCGCAAAGTCAACGATAATTCGGGAAACCGCATATCGTAACACTGTGAGTTTGTTTGTTGTTAAGCATAGCGAGATATGTAAATTTTTGCAATTTATGAAAAATCACAAAAGTATTCAGAAAAATGTTGTTTTAATTAAGGATACAATGCTGAGCGCGAGCTTGCCAATCGGCGTGGACACAGGTGGCGAAATATCCTCTCCTTTAAGAACATAATCCGATTCCATCAGACGTACTCCGGTATCCTTGTTATCCATATCGAACAAATGTATCTTTCTGTACGCAGCTATCAATTGTCCTTCGTTATTTATCAATATATGAGTATTGTAAATTTTTTCCGCATTGTCTGACTGAAACAATTAAGCAAACAAGTGACTATCGCTTACTATAATATTCCGTAAAGTTGGTGTAAAATGAAAATCAAAGTATTACAGCTTCGTGAACTCCGCCCAAGGATAACCAGATGTCATTTTTAACGGCAATCTCTTTGTAAGATTTTACCGTCTGTCCAGTCAGAGGTTCAGCCATAGCAACAATGTCTTTCTTGTTATCCGCCAGGTAATCACAAGCTTCAGGAAAGAATGCTATCTGTAAAGAGATGTGTGTTTTGTATATGTATTATTAAAAATTGAAAAGAAAAAAAGAAGAGAGAAAAATTATCAAAATGTACTTAACAAAATGTACATAATAATGTGATTTGTTAGCAGATCTACATACTGCAGCTGATCTGCGTTTCGCCTCGGCTGTTAATTCCGTCAGAACTTCTAAATTTTTTGCTTTGTCAGCTACGGATCGCATTTGACAAACTGCGATCAACGGATGTGCCATTGTGCCGATACAACGTTTTCTTGGCTGTATGCTGAAACGTGAATGTGAATACTGTTGTTTTACACATACACTAAAATTAATTATTTTTCTTTTCAAGTATAATTCGCAAGCAAATAGATATCTTAAGTTAATTATAAGTAAAAACTTTTTATTTTCAATTACAACGAAATGACAAAACAAATCTCTCCTATATAAGCATATCTTTTTACATACTGTAAACTTTTAGTTTTATCTTGTGTGCACGCACACTCTTTTCAAAACATATAAGATTCCATGCTGTTCAATTTTTTTCTTACCTGTAACATCCTAAAATACGCGACCGAGCGATAACGAGCCACCCGTGTTTCATTATCTTATCGCATTGTTGTATCATATATATTATTTCTCTGTAAAATAGAGCGTTCTCACTTGTAAAATTTTAATTATTTTTTCGATGTATTATATTTTTAAATACTTGGCGCGAGGCACCACCGTGCCTCTTGATTTTTAAGTTATAAAATATTAGACAGAACGCGCGACGTATCTACGTAACTCTACGTAATACGTATGTGTGTGTATACTGTATATAAAATTTCGTGCTTTTCATGCCTGTGTGCAAAAGAGAGTAAAGACAGAGATAGATAGATGAATAGCAGAAAAAAGGAGATGACGTGTGTGTGACAAAGACGCGGTTTCCAATTGCACTTTTCTTTCTTTCTTTCTCTCTCAGGTTTATTTTTAGAAATACATCTATTTCACACTGTGAGTACAGAAAGTGTCGGAAGGTGTATGAATGAATACAACGCGTATAGCGACGTAATAGTACGACGTACTCACGCAGCTAACGCCCCCATTGTGAGGCTGCGGGTTGACAAGTGTTGAGCAGCTGAGTGCTGGTGCGGCCACATAACTCGGAGCAAAACTTTTGACAAACATGAAAAAGCCTTGATAGTTTTAATTAAGTTTATTATGGAAAAATAATTGATTAGATGTGACGTGAAGTATTTTAACAAGAAATATACGTAAGCATATATTCTATAAATATCACAATACAGAAAAAAAACATTTTACATACGCAGTGTAAGATATATTTTTCTCTTATGTATATTTTTATCTAATATTGTTTTGTAAATTTTCACTTATAGGAATAATGGAAAATATATTATACATATAATAGCAAAGAGAGATTACTACGTATTAAGTAACATAATCAAGTTTAAATCATGGCAGCCATTCGACATACCCTACAGAGAGAAGTTTTCACTCCCGGTGATGAAAAACTGCTCAGTGTGTGCTACGTTAGCAAAGCTTATAAAAAGAAGAAAATGAGCTTTCTGTGTTTGGCCACCACAACCGATACGCCAGGATCTCTCATATTGTATCAAGTAAAGAAGAATGACAAGAATGTTTACAAGAAGAAGCAATCGTGGCCTCTGAGTGATATACAGATTGTAGATGGTGTGAAAAGTGATTCAATGGACATAGAGTTACAAATTGACAAAGTTTACAAATGGACATCTACTACAGCACAGGAAAGACGAACGTTTATCAGTAACTTGTATACTTATTCCTGCAGCTTGACTCAAAGACCAGAATTCAAAAATATCCCGAAAGAATGGTTAATTGATCCAACTGCGTTAAAAGAGAGCGACAGCATCACATTTACACCTGGTATATCTTTGTTAATTACTTAAAATTCGATCAATTCGCTCGTTAGCACCTCCTTTTTTTGTAAATATCTAATATAAACAAATTGGTTTTATGAATTATTGTCATTGTTTACTAGAGAAAATGCAATATTTTTCAGATCTTCTGGCATCACCTATTACCTCAGACTATCAACCTATTACCGAAAAGGAAGCTGCTGACTTGAAACAAATGATAGAGAATTGTGAATATGCTGTATCTAACGCGGAACTTTTCATGGAGACTCTTTCAAAGGATTTGTCAATTCTCGATGGGGTAAAATAATATTTTATGTTTTCTTTAAAAGATATATATTTTAATATAAATTTTAGTTACTGATATTTGTATAATGTGTTAATATAGTTTAAGAAATTATCTGTGCTTTACTTTTATATAGGAAAATGTACACTCAGTCTTGGCGTCAGAGCAAAGAGTAACTCAACTGATGAACAGTATAGACGCCGCGATAATCGAAGCTTCTATCGTGGAAGCTCGATTAGCATCGTATGACGAAGCGTTGGGAAGAATAAGAGAAGTGATGGCTCGTGTTGGACAAAAGAATCAGGCTATACATACAGCGAACAATAACGCGAGACTCTTATTAGATCAGTTAAATTTGGTCATTGTAAGCAAATAAAAATATTTACAAATAATGATTATTTTTGTGTGTTGACAAGGTTACACGGTATAGAATTTTTCTTTTTTTTCACAAGTCACAATTAGATATTTCCTCGACTCACCAACGTATTTTGAACGAAGCGGAACTGCCTAACGAGAGGGAAGAGCTTGGTCTTGCGGGTGCGGCGCTTTTGAAAGCGATCACGGCACCTCTTCCGCCGGGCTTGGATAAGCTGAGCGCAGTCACTGAACAGAGAAGACGTTTGGACAAACTCAAAGTGAAATTCTCAGGCATTGTTGCCAGGCATTTAAACAATCTCTTCATACATTTGGTAACTTCACAATTTTTTAATACTTTTTTGTACCATAATTTGTGATTAAATTGAGGTGAAAACTGGATCGTTTGTTTTAAATTTAAATTTGTGTTTTTAGGGTAATGATATCGGAGATTCATCGGCTTCCACGACAGACTTAATCTTACCGACTCATCAAGGAGTTCATAACGAGCTTGTACCGTATACGGAATTAATGCAACTGCTAAGAGCTTTGGACAATAAAGCGTTTGTGCTGTTAACCAAAGTTTATACTGACACCATGAGCAAACTGTACAAAAGGGATTTAAGATGCTTTTTTGAAGATGCCAAGTACAAGCTCATCAACAAGCGATTGCAAGGTAGAATAAGAAGTTTTACGATGAAGTTTCGGTTAATAAATAATCGTAATGAATAATGCATGATATTGTCAGATAAATTACGACTTGTGAGACGCTCTATAGTCTTAGTTTTTTTTACATAAATTTTGTCTCTGTATATATTAATAAAGAAGTACGATTTAAGTAAATACATCAAGGTCTAGCGGTCAAAAAGCCGAGGACCTACTTAATCCGGCGCCTATCTGCTTGCTAAGCGGCGAAGTGTGGGCGCCAGTAGGCGAAGGAAACCTCCTGGACTCGGTTCTCGATTGCGTGCTTTCGCAAATGCAGCCAGTATGTCTCGCCGAGCAAGGATTCTGCGTCTCGTTTTTTCAACTAGATTCCGTTCTTTCGCCTTCCAAAGTAAATATAAATATTTTTGCTAAACTTTGCTCAAGTCAAATGGTTTTAAGGTAATAGGGTAATATTGCTTCGTAACAGAGCAGTGAAATGGACGAGATAGAAAACACAAGTAACGGCGCGGCGAGTCCCGGATCGGTAACTTCGACAGCGAGCAAGAGACTGGAACGTCAAGTTAGCGCAGATGTGCGTGCGACTATGGCCGCAATATTCCCGTCGCTGGAAAACGAGTTAAACAGTTTCATCGGTTTTCTTGACAAGATCGATAGCTTGTGAGTTATTCGAGTTTTTTTTTTTTACTCGAAGTGTAATTTTTATGTTATCTAATTTATATTTACGTTTGTAAACTGTTATTTGCAGCTGGTGTATGTACGTGTTGGTACGTTTGTCGCAGCACGTCATGTCCGCTCAAGATACCGGCTCGTTTCTCTCAATGACATTTGCATCAGCTCTGATTCACGTGAAACGCGCGTTCGACAAGTTCATGCAGGCGCAACTGCAGTCCATGTTGTGCCCATTGTACGACACGAAGGTGAATCGTCGGCACAAGTGCGGCATATTGCCGTACGTCGAGAATTTCGGACCGTTTGCGAGAACCGCGGAGAAGATCTTTCGCAATTCCGACAGAAAGGTCGATCTCGAGAAGTGGTACACGAAACTCGTGAATACCATGTTTGAGGCTATCTGCAATCACAGCCGGGAACATCACAAAACGCCGCAGGAAGTCATAAAAATGGGTAAAAACAATCTTTTTTAGTTGCTTTTTATACACATAGAGATCGTTTAAATTATTATTTACCGCTAACTATCGTTGTGGTTTCTGAATAACACAGAGAATTTCCACCACCTTTACGATCTCCTGTCGCAATTAAAGATTTCCGTGCTGGACCATGAGCGGAAGGAAGCTAAGCAGAAGTACCAAGACGCTCTTCGTGCTTATGTTACGCAATATTTCGGACGGCCTCTAGAGAAACTTAATGTAAATTGTCTAAAAATCTAAACACACCAGATACTTATGTGATCGTATCGAATCGTCTCAATTCGAAACGTTTACTTTTCAGCTTTTCTTCGAAGGTGTGCAAGCTAAAGTTGGTGCCGGTGTGAAGGAATCCGAGGTCAGTTATCAGATGGCCTTTAGCAAACAAGAGTTACGACGCGTAGTAAAGGAATATCCCGCGAGGGAAGTTAAAAAAGGTCTTGAGAATCTTTATCGAAAAGTCGAGAAGCATCTGTGCGAAGAGGAGAACTTGTTACAGGTATGAATATAGGAAGAAATGCAAACTAACATAATTTTTATGAATATTAAATATTATTTTTCTCATTTGTATAATTGTGCTTGTAGGTCGTTTGGCGCGAGATGCAGAACGAGTTTATCGCGCAGTACAGGCACATCGAAGAGTTGATACAGCGTTGCTATCCGGACAGTAACGTGATGCTGGAGTTTACCATTCAAGATATCTTAGAGTTCTTTTCGGAAATAGCGCGATCTCATTAAATTTGCAATAAAACAAAACGCTATTTAATTTGACTTTTTATGTATAATGTGTATATAGATAGTTACTATATACTATAGGTTGTAATGTTTAATGTACAAAAATATATAGGCGTGTACCTGCAAATCAATAGTACATTTTTCTCACCGCAAAAATTGTGCAACAAATCGAAAGTAACAATAAAAAAAAATTTTAATATTGTATAGAACGTTTAAGGAAATTTATAATTATAATAGTAAATAGTTTGTAATGTTATGTACACATATGTAAAAGCTTTTTAAGTTATACATATATATATATAATTTAACAAATTAAGGATACTTTGCTGTAGTAGATGTCCAAAACTATCTGTCATAAATATGATCTATTTATTGAAGAGAATATACAAGTTATTGCATATTACAGTCACACAATGTATGTAACATTCTTACCAGTGGCCAAATTGCTTTTGTATCTAGTTTAATTAGCTAACGATGGTGCGAATGTTTATTTTTACTCAGATTCCTCGGGAGGAACAGGAGGGTTGAAGTTAAAGAAGATGATACCTGATACTTTTATCTGAAAACACAATGCACTCATATAATAATATAATTTTTATAGTAAAATAGTAGTTACATATGTTATATAATACAATGTTATACTTACAAAAGTTATAGTTCCAACTAATACAGTAATACCAGCAATTAATTGCATATTGTAAACTTTCTGTCTTGCATCATAATGATCTTTCCATGGGCCACTTGGGGCAGGTATGTCATTTATTGTTGGCAATTTGATGTCTGTTACTTTCGTACTGGCAGATCGAGTAACACCTTTATCAGAAATAACATATTTATAAAAGAAAGAATGCATCTCTTTTGTATTACGATCTATGATTTAATTTCAACTCTTTATGCGATTTCAGCGACAGATTCTTGATAAATCCTGTACAAATATCAATATATTGAACAAATTCATATGACAAACTTTAAAACTTCAAGATACTAAAACCTATTAAAAGCGAAACAAAGAATGATTTATTAATTAATTGCGATATTTTGTTATCATCTTATGATTGTCTCAATATCTCTTTCAATTTCTCAAGAACGGTTAGGTTCTTAAGATGACAAAAAATGATTGATAGCAAGTTGCAATAGAAGTAATCGTTAAAAATAGATAATCAATATTAAGTTATCTATTATTTGTTCGATATTGCTACGTATTCATTGCACAATAACAATTTAAGCGATAGGTGGATCAGATAGCAGATATTATGTAAGTTATACATGTTTGACAAAATTCACATGAACAGAAAAGAAACACTTAAGAGATGTACGAAAATCTCACCATTTCTGGCCACGTTGCGAACGATCAGTCGCAATATTTGATTAAACATTATGACACAAAGGAATCTGCGTTCAACGCGCAGTTAAAATCCGGACAAAAATATATACAACACGAAGACAGATAAAAGCGCCCTTATCTCTTATTGATTGAGAGAAAGACGTTATCGCGCTCGAGATTAGTTTGGTTTTTTCGAGGCTAGAGGGCTGTGGTATACTTGTACGCCCTCTTTGCTTAGAAATTTCTAATTCATAGAATCTCGCAACGCCATCTAGCGACTGTTTGCTAGACAAAAGCTGCGATAACTATCCCGCCAATTCCGCGCGCCAACACCAAGGTTTGATTTTTGTTTTCCCTGGCTGCATTAGTTCACAGTCGTATCTTTTTCTTTCTAATATGGATAAACAAAAAGATAGACCGTGAACTAGCGCTGTCAGTTCAAAAAAAAAAAAAACCTACTATCTCCACTTTTTAGCCGCTTTTTTTCTCCTACGCACAGTAGGATCTTCCTTTCGATTTGAATCCAGTTTATTTAGAATGATGATTTCGAAACATTTGTAGCGTTATGCCGGCCGCACATCTTAAACTATTTGGCTCATTTTCTACAAAATGAGTTTCAAATGTTCCGTTCGCCAATTAAAAAAGATGACAACTGTTAGGAGAAAATTGCTATTTCCCGTTGCGCTTGGCCGCAGTTGTAGTTATCAGAAAATGATCGGGGATTCCCTTGAATTACTCATTGGTCACTATTTATAACTATCTGAGTTAGTCAGTAGAGTGACTAACGCGAACTTTGTCGTATCTTTGCGTGGAGAAAAAACCACAAAAGATAAACTTATTTGCGCAATATATATATATATAATAATCATAAAAGAACTGTGTCCCATACGGTATTAGAATCAGTTGCACGTCTATCGTTTCGTAGTACGTATTCGAATATTCGACGAAGTGTATAAAAACAAACTAAATTTGTACATTATTGTCTCGTATTCGTACATACGGAAACAAATAATCTAATAGTCGCGATGTTCAGAATTGAGCTTGACAAGTGTTTCGAAATTCCGCAATTGCAAATTGAATTGATCGGACATTACAGTATCGATGGCAATTCGAAATATCGCGGTGACTTGTCGCAATTGAAATATTACGTTCCCCCTTTAGATTTTAACAATGTAAATTACGATCTGAACGAAAATATTGCGTCCACGAAATACAAGCCAAATTCGTACGTCAAATTAGATGACGTATGTAAATGGATTTTAAATAATTTTACACGCGTGGAAAGACTAATGTCAACGGAAAAAGACCGCTGGTAAGTTGTTAAATACGATACATAATTATATAAAATGTGTATATTTTTACAATTTATTATATATATATATATTTTATATATCATATCAAAATTTATAAGATTTGATCGTTCGAGGTATATAACTCAAGTTTGTGCGCGAGCGCATTATGGATGTGATTGCAAACGATTTTGCGTATATAATAACTATTTTTGTTTTTCTACAATAGAAAAACCTATCAGAAACAAATATTATCGTCAAAAAAAGCAGCAATCGTTGCCGCGAACTGCCGATACTTGGTCTTTTTAATCAATTGAAAACTGACATATATAAATAACTAAATGTATATAATTATATTTATATCTTTTAATAAGTTAAATATATCGTGTATATATTATTTTTATATAATTTAGGTTGAATGTAGACTTTGTCTGTCGCCGTGGAGCATTCACCACGATACTGTCCAGTCCGTATGTGCAATATGATTGTGATTGGATTATATGCGCCAGCAAATATCGTGGTACGATATATTTATGCAAATTTTATACAGATGCACAAGAACGTAATCATGGAAATTCAATGGATAAACGAGGCGAAGCGTGGGGATTTAAATTTGAGCAATATATGGTAGCAGGTATTTTTCATTATTTACTGTTGCTGTTTTATTTAACACTCAATTCATTTAATAATTAATTAAAATCTTTTAACTGATCACGTGATTGCATAGAAATCTAATAGCATAAAAACCGCACGCCGTGCGCGAGAGTTGGAAGGTTTTGATTTAATATATTTTATGTCATAAGTCACAAAAGAAAATTCGGACTTTTTAAAATAAATTTTGGCGCATGCGGAACGATTGGTTTTTTTATTGTAGTTTCAATGACTGTACAAATCGGCAATATATATATATACACCTAACAAAATAATTTGTTTTCTACCAGATCACCCGTCACACCAACCAGACACATCAAAACCTGTTAATGCAAGCGAAGCATTTCACTGCGTATTTCAAGCAAACTATGGTGATCACTCATTACTCTATGAGGCAGAAATCGATGGGATTGTATCACAAGATTATATAACAGATACGCTTGTTGGCAAACAATTTGAAATAATCGAATTGAAAACAATCGGTTTTCGTCAAATAGAACAATTATCCGCCAAATTTACACCAAAAAAAATATCGGACATGTGGAACCAAAATAGTTTGGCGGGTGTAAGAAGAAGTATATTTGGATTAAGGGAAGGAAAAAGTAGTATAGTAAAATCGATACAAGAATGTTCCACTGACGATTTGTTAAACCTTTCGTTCGTAAGTATTTAATCTTATTAAAAAAAAGTGAAATATGTGTTTAGATATATATGTTATTAATTTACACAATTGTTCTTTACGCAGGCTCATTTTAATGTGAACCACTGTAAAGCATTCTGCAAACTGTTTCTAGACAATGTTAAAAAAATTGTCACTAAAGATCATAACGAGTGCATGTATAAGTTTTATCGGGATACACGAAACAAAAATACTATATATTATAGTGAAGAAGCGCCTGATAATGATAAATATATTTTTCTCAAGCCGCAGTTTATTCACGAAGCAGATAAATACAAATAAAAATATTCTTATACACAAGTAAAAAAACAAAACTCATATATAATATTCAGTTTTTTAATATTCAATAAATAGTCGCTTAAAACGTGGGTTTAAACATTTTAAATAATATAAGATATGAATTAGTGATATTACATGGTAATATTACTGATATAGAAAAGTTATACACACCAAATATATGTAATAAAAGCATGTATATAAAACTGTAAAAAAAAAATTGAAATGTTTTAATTTAATTAAGATACAAAGTATTTTTATTAAATTTGCAAAATTTCTTTCTGTTTTTCTTTTATTACCAAAAACTTATTACTAATATTACTTATTACTAATAGCAGAGAGAGCGGCCACGGCCATAGAGCCCGTTTTACATTGATCGCAAGCGCAAACGCAATGTATAGATCTCGTAGAATTGACCAATCACGCTGATCAATTGGCTGATTTGATCAATACGATTAGTCAATTCTACCAGACCTGTTCCTTGTGCGTTTGCGCTTGCGATCAATTGTATTGTCTCTTCAATGAGAGAAAAGTCCGCGGTCTGCGCATAGGGGTGGAATAGTGAACAGAGTGATGAGAGCGTTCCGCACTAACGACCTGGTGCAAACAGTACAGCACTGGAGGAGTGGGGGTTCGCGGATCTTTCTCTCATTGAAAAGACAATAGAACAGGCTTCTCTCTGCTGGAACAGTACTGGCAGCGACAGACTGCGTTCCAAAAACTATTGATCAAAAGCAGCGTTTGCTGATCGACCAATCAGATTACAAAAACCTTTGCTCTTTCTTTTTGCCCCCAGATTTAAATCACCGCTGTTCTAACTGACGAGTACATTTTTGGAACGCAGCCAAAGTATAAAGCATTCCCGCCAAATACACGTGCAAACGCATTGTGTTTAGCTTTGTGATTGATGTGAGTTAAATTGAACAGAGTTGTGTTAGTTGTGTTAGAAGGAATTTATTTTTTGGCAAAAATATCCTAGAGAAGAAAGAACAACAATGGTAAAGTTTTTAAAAAATTGTTATTAAGAAAATTTATACAATGTATATATATTTTGCTCATATGTGTGTATGAGAAAATTATATGTGTGCTACACATAAGTGAATATATATATAAATATATAAAAATTGTTTACATATATTGTATATGCCATGAAGTATAGTATGTATTTGATTGTGTGATAACTATACATGCAATTATTAATATCTAACAAAGTGTGCTCGTAACATATGTCTTTATATATAGTTATTGTCTTCATACATATACTAAAGAACAATTAGAAATATAACATTTAATTTTATATGTATTATAAGAGTCAATCAAGTTCTCCTGTGCGTTCTGAACGACATACTGATGCAATGACTTCTCCTGCACCTGATATAGAGGAGCCATTTGAAAATGAATCTGATTTGCTTGGTGAGGAAAATGATGTTAATAATGAGGAAGAAGAAGAAGAGGGAGAGGAACTGTTTGGAGATAATATGGAAGCGTAAGCATTTGATGCTCTTAAATTTAATAAAAATCTAACTAAAGATATTTATCAGATGTGTGTAACAACTAAATATCTTTAACACTTTTTTACAATAATAAATAGAATAATTAATAGACAGTCATATATTGAAGATAATAAACATGATTGCACAAACTTACTTGGAAAAGTAATTTAAACTTGATTGTGATACATACAGCGATTATCGGCCTATGTCAGCACTAGACAGATACGATCCCAATCTACTTGATGATGAAGAATATTCAGATATGTCTCAGAACGAACGTGTAGCTGCAGAAGCAGAAATGCGAAAGAGAGATCGTGCAGCTGGTATTGTAAGGGATGGTCGCGATCTTCTTTATGGTAATATTATTATTTCTTATTACATTCTTAGAAATCAAATGATTATAAGAAATTAGACAAACCAGTATTAAAACTGTTTTTATAAAATTGTAAAACAGTTTTTTAATCGGTTTCTATTTATTTCTTCAGATGAAACTGATGACGAAGATGTGCAGGCACGCAAACGACGTATGGCTGAAAAAGCTGCTACTGGTATAATAGAGGATGCAGAGGTAACAATCTTGTAATAACAACTTGCTTATTGTATATATATATATTTTTTAATTGTCATTAAAAATTTTAATTAATGAGACAATTTCTATCACTTGAATTTAGATGATCGAATCTATTGAAAATTTAGAAGATACTAAAGGACATTCAGTAAAGGATTGGGTAATGATGTTGGGACCACGAACGGAAATTTCGAATCGCTTCAAAAGCTTTCTTCGCACTCATACAAATTCCAAAGGACAATATATGTATAAAGAACGTATTCGTCACATGTGCGAAAGTAATCAGGTACAATATTGAGTCTTACATAATATTGATAAAAAAAACTTTTAACTTTTATAATGTTTTATTTTGTTTATAAGTTATTTACACGGACGTACTTTAGTTTTATCGGTTTAATTTTATAGAAATTTTATTTATTTTAATAGTCCAGTTTTATAGTGGAATTTCCCATTCTTGCCAGTAAGGAACATGTTTTGGCTTACTTTTTGCCAGAAGCGCCATTTCAAATGCTCGAGATATTTGACGAAGTCGCAAAAGAACTGGTACTGACCATTTTTCCCAGCTACGAGAGAGTTACGTCAGAAATTCACGTCAGAATATCGGAGTTGCCGTTGATAGAAGAATTGCGCACGTTCAGGTGATGATCTATATAATTAAAAATATTTATATACAGTTAACATTTGTTTTTTTTTTGTATGAAGTGTGTGTGCGTAGTAACAATAATTTCACTTTCGTTATATTAGAAAACTTCACTTAAATCAATTGGTACGAACTCTTGGAGTTGTAACGGCGACTACAGGTGTTTTGCCACAGTTGTCAGTAGTGAAATATGACTGTACCAAGTGCAGCTATGTTCTAGGACCATTTGTTCAATCTCAGAATACAGAAGTCAAGCCAGGTTCGTGTCCCGAATGTCAAAGTATCGGTCCATTCATGGTAAGTTAATGTTTATTCTTACATTGTTAAATTCGTTGCTCAATGTGATTACTTTTTTTTTATACTTACGAACATCGTGGTTTTTTAGATCAATATGGAACAAACTATATACAGGAATTACCAAAGAATAACAATACAAGAATCCCCTGGCAGAATACCTGCCGGTAGAATACCTCGCAGTAAAGATTGCATTTTGCTGTCCGATCTCTGTGATCGTTGCAAACCGGGAGACGAAATAGACGTTACCGCTATTTATACTAATAATTACGATGGTTCTCTGAATACTGAACAGGTGCGTGACCTTTTAAATAAATTAATCGTGTGTTTTTTTTCTTTAAAATTATATTGATCGTAAAATAATCATAAAACATAATTTATATTTTTTCTCTGATTTTTTATATTTGATCTTTTCTGTGTGAAGGGATTTCCAGTATTTTCCACAGTATTATTGGCCAATCACTTGTTTGTCAAAGACTCAAAGGAGATCGTGGAGTCACTTACGGAAGAGGACGTTACGAGCATAATTGCTCTGAGTAAAGATCAGAGAATCGCAGAACGTATAGTAGCGAGTATCGCACCTTCGATTTACGGACATGAGAATATCAAGAGAGCCTTGGCACTGTCGATATTTGGTGGCGAATCAAAGAATCCTGGTATCGTTTTTTCTTCTTCGAAATATTTTATATCACAATTTGAATTTGTGTTTCTTTCTTCTCATTAAATTTTTTTTACATACAGGTGGTAAGCACAAACTACGCGGCGACATAAATATTCTGCTGTGCGGAGATCCTGGCACCGCCAAATCGCAATTCTTAAAATATGTTGAGAAGATTGCGCCCAGAGTGGTCTTCACGACAGGTCAGGGCGCTTCGGCTGTTGGTCTAACCGCTTATGTAAGGAGGTCACCTGTCAGCAGAGAATGGACTTTAGAGGCTGGAGCTTTGGTCCTCGCCGATCACGGGATATGTCTCATCGATGAGTTTGACAAAGTACAAATTTATGAACTTCTACACCTAAATATATAAGATTTGTTTACACACAAATATTCTTTTTGTTTATTTATATAAAAGAACAGTTATAAGAGTGTTGTATAATTTTTATTCTTGTCATCTATAGATGAACGATCAGGACAGAACCTCCATCCATGAAGCTATGGAGCAGCAAAGCATTTCTATCTCCAAAGCTGGTATCGTGGCGTCTCTTCATGCCAGATGCGCTGTAATAGCGGCATCTAATCCTATAGGCGGTCGATACGATCCTAGTATGACCTTCGCAGAAAATGTATGTGCGATCGCGAAATCTCTTAATCTTCCTATAATCTTCTAAAATTTATATGACTATCAAATTTGAGAAAATATATTCGCGTTATATTATTGCTCCGCATATAGGTAGATCTGTCGGAACCGATTCTGTCTCGATTCGACGTGTTGTGCATAGTGAAAGATGAAGTCGATCCTATGCAGGATCGTCACTTGGCAAAGTTCGTCGTTAACTCTCACATCAAGCATCATCCGACGTGCACGGAGAGAACGCAGGCCGTGGAATTAGATCCCGCCACGCAGGATCTGTACATTCCACAAGATCTTCTCAAAAAGTATATCGTTTATGCGAAGCAGAACGTGCATCCAAAGCTGTTCAACGATCACGACAAAATTCCAAAATTGTATAGTCAGTTGAGACAGGAGAGCTTGGTGAGTTAGCGAAATATAAGATCTATTTTTACGTAAATATATTTATTTATTTAAGTAAATATATTTTTTTTACATGAAAACAAATATCTTAAAGAAAAGATCAAAGAAATCATCAAGCATTATTAAAATGTCGAATTTCACAATATATTGCGATAGTTTATCTCGTTATTTCATTACAGTCAACTGGAAGCTTGCCGATCACTGTGCGTCATATAGAAAGCATTATTCGCATGTCGGAGGCTAGCGCCAAGATGCACTTAAGAGATCACGTTCAAGAGAGCGACATGAATTTTGCTATTAGAATAGTTCTCGACAGTTTCGTCGATACGCAAAAATATTCCGTTATGAAATCTATGCGTCAGGTATTATTACTTTCTAATTTTTTTTTTTTTTTATTACTACTTAATCTGCTAATCTGAACTCTCTTTTTTGAATGTGTGTGTATCTCGCGACAGACGTTCCAGAAATATTTATCATATAAGAAAGATCACAACGAACTCTTGTACTACATACTACGAAATATCACTTTGGATACTTTAGGATTTCAAAAAGCTAAGTACGGCGGACACATCTCGACCGTCGAAATATCGGAGAAGGATCTGTTGGAAAGGGTAACGAATATTACAATGAATTACGTTAAATTTTACGCAACATTTCCATCAAATTGTAAAATTAATCTTTCAGAATATTTTAAAATAATTATTCAAGCTAAAAAAAAATGAAATCTTTTGTCTTTTTTCAGTTATTGCTAGTATTTACACAAGACTTTTATTACATTCGCTATTAATATATTTGTTTAAAAAAATAAGGTTTATTCATGTATCAAGTTTACATTTATATAATATTTTCCACTCATTATTTATTTTTTTTTTTTTACAAAAAATAGAATAATCTTTATTTATTTAGTGTATCTCGCACGTATGTATCAATAATTGTTTTGTTTGCAGGCGAAGCAAATTGGTTTACACAATCTGCATACATTTTATGATAGTGATATTTTCAAACTAAATAATTTTACTTATGAGCCAAGGAGAAAAGTAATAGTGCAGACTTTGCCAGAAGGCATCGAAGATTGATTTGGAAAGCATATTTTTTTTTTTTTGAGATCACGTGTGTAACTAAACAGTTCTTTTAAACAATTTTATGTGTAAAAACTTTTATATTTTCGCCGTATTGAAATACTCGATAAAAATAATTAACATTTTTATATTATTAAATATTATTATATAAAAAAAAACGAACAATCACCCATCACAATAAATTTTATATTCTTATATGTAACAAAGCTTGTGCAAGTAATAACAGCACAAAAATAACATTAATATACGATAAAAGTAATACATATTTTTTTAAGTATATAATTTAGTATATTTAAGTTATCGAATTTTTTTTACACTATATGGATTTTTCTTTTCTTACATTCACATTCAATATACAAAACTGTTAGATAAATAGTGTGTGTATGTGTACTCTATGCTATTAGTGTAAAAATTTGTAAAGTTAATCTCGTAATGACAAAGAAATCTCTGCAATATAAAACATCTAATATACATCTCATAAAAATTGAACCTATGGCAGAAGAAACTATATTTTAATATAAAAAGTGTGAAGTAAAAAAATTCATTATGATAATTTTACTAAAACTTCTGTTAAGAAAACATGTTTATATATATTGAGGAGAAGTATCATAATTTTAAAAAATATACACTAATTATATATAACCATGTATTTTGCATATTTTACGAAGCACAATAAATTTTTGACACAAAATATATTTTAAATATATTGTTTTTTTTTTTTTTCTGATGCCATTCTTTTTAAAGTGGCATTATAATTATTGTTGTTTGAAAAAATAAGAAGAGTAAACATTAGAAGGCAATATTTCTCCGCATACTTTCACAATTTTTGCTATTTTTTGCGAGAAGCATAACTGCTATTGCTACTACTACTAGTACTTGTACTGCTAGAAACACTGTCGCTAGAGTCCGATTCACTATCTGACGAAGAACTGCTGCTACTGCTGCTGCTAGAATCTTCGCTGCTTGATGAGCTGGAATCACTAGAACTGCTGGATTTCTCTTTTCTCATTTTTTTTCTCACTTGCCTAAGAAACAAATTTATTTGAGCTTGTCAAGATTGTTAAAGCTTCTAATTCTAAATGTAAATGTAAAGGATGTTTTATCTTTCAAATAACAAGATTAAAACATGCTTTTGAGAAGAATTCTTTTTTTTTATTACTTTTACTTCTTATACCTTGTTGCAAAATCTAATATTTTCTCAGTTTTTCATTGCATATCTAGTTTGTTTGTTCTTTATATCTTCAAGAAAAAAAATAATATAAGATACTCTATCTAAATCTTTTTCTTTGTTTTTGATAAGTAATATTTTTATCACACTTTATCACAATGTGTCTTTGTGTCTGCTTATAAAATATTTTAAGCACTTCATAGTTAAATCTTAAGATTAGGATTATCTTAATTGTATATGTGTGTCTTTTAGATATATACAAAACATATACATGTGTGTGATTAAGGCAATCTTGTTTCTTAAGAAACAACCATGTAAATACTTAATATCTCTTAATACTCCTCAAACAAATAATCAGGTAACAAAACATCCTGTACATGCAATTGAATAATATGAATCTCATACACATTGTTATCATCTTGTTTTTCCAAAGCCTTTTTCAGCTGAGAAGTGCGAGAGGATCTGTGCAAGTACTTTCTTTTGTTTTTGCACTCGTAAGTCCAGTGTCCTATCGCCAGACACTTCTGACAACGTACCCATCCAGGCGATGGTTCACTGTTCAACATGATTAAAAAGTCAGTATTGCGACGTACCCAATATGCGTCGCGTTTTTTTTTTGCCGCGATTATTAACGAGATAAATAATAAAATTTCTCCACAATTATATCGAATATCTACGAGCGTTCGGAGGTTATACGAGAGAAAAGAACTTAAATTGAAAATGTCATACTCACGCTTTCTTCATTAACGTTTTTACGCCGTTTGTACTCATTTTAACTTGTATCCGTAAACATGTTCCGGAAAACAAATTTCAAAATTTCAGAAGACAGAACCACAATCTCGAACATATCACGTTTTCGAACTTTGTTTACATGCCACGGGGAGTTTTGTGCGCGCGCGGCGCCTCGATGCTCGGGGGGGTTTGATAGTTTTTTTTCAACAATTTCAACAGTGTTCTCAATGCACGAGGAAAAGTCATCGCGGCTTTAGGTCTTTCGTCGCAACTACGTTGGCAACAATTGACTGCTCGATTTTCAAACCAATGCGTAAAACGTGCGTTTTCTTAGATTTCAATTTTTAATTTTCGCAAGAAGTCGTTAAGAATTGTATAGCGGCGAGAATAAAAGAAATTAAAATTTTTTAATTTAAATTTATACAGTGACAATGACGGAAATGATCGGTCAACATAATTCGGAGAACATCAACGTCGAGGACGAAGCGGAACATCATTTCTCTTTAAATTCCGTTTTGCTGATGTACGGAAATAAAAGCGTGGAACTGGAAGTCACAAAAGATACAGTGAACAAGTATCAAGACAGCTTAGCGGAGGAAGAAAAGATATTAGATGCGGAAAAACAAAATCTGGTAAGATTAACGGAGCATTTGTTAATGTACAAGGAAGAAACATTTATTATCGCCACCTCAGAGCGATTCTTTAAAACGAATGCGCTTCCGATTGGAAAGGAGAATTTGCGCGCGAAGCGAGTTCTCACATTGAGAAGATTATTATTTAACATTTCATCAAAATAAATATTACACAAAATTATTTTGTCTTTATACTTTAGGAAGAATTAAATCATCAAGTGTGGTCGCTGGAAGACTCAATTTGCGATCAAGTATGGCAATTTTCGCGCGAGCACAACTTCTCCGTTATTTTCAAACGACATCCTTTTGTTATAGAAAGTGATTGTGTAAAACAAAAGAACACAAATAACGAAGGTGAAAAATGCATATATAAACAACAACATACACGGTGCGTAAAAAAAATTTTAATATTTAAAAACGTTAACTTTTTGTTTCGCAACAACTAAAAGATAATTCAGATGTGGAAAGGAGCTCAGAACTGATTGATCTGATAAACGAAATCGATAATCTCAAAGCAGAAATATGTAGTCTTAACTCCAAGAACAGCGTTGTTAAACAAACAATAGAAAACGCTTTGACAAAACTTGGCGAGTTACAAGACGTTTCGGATAACGTTACGGAATTACTGAGGTGTGTCGTCGGATATATATATATATATATATGTATATGTAACAATATTTTTTTATATACAATAGTTACGCAGTTTTTACACCCGTACAAAAACAATTAATTAACGTTCTGAACTGGTTGCGGTGACATAATGAAAACTTGTTCTAATTTTTTAGATTGATACGTCCTTTAGAATCGTCGTGCAAACTTGCCATTTCAGTGCCGCTCTACAACGAAACAATTCACACTGATAAAAATAAAGTCAGACGACGTAAAAGTAACGTGGTGCGCGAAGGTACACGCGATTGTTTTAAATTTTTGGTAAATTGTATAAGCACCTCCACTATCTCTCTAATTACTTTCGACCGTTTAGATGCGAAGAACAAAAAACCACGCAACAATCGTCAATTGCCAACGACCAGAACCAAATCATGCTTGAAAAACAACAAATCAAACTTCACGCCTAACGAGGAATTAATTACGACTCCTAAGAATTATCCTCAATTATCGCTTGAAAAAAGCGTCATATACACCGAGAGAACTGCGATCACAAATGTGTCCGAAGTATCTGCGGAAGTACGAATTTTTATTTTCTTTCTATTGACTGTTGTCTTTATGTTTCCGCTTTACCTTGACGCTAATGAGACATGTAGACGCATATATTTTTTAAATCTTAATTACAGTACACGAGTGACGAGAAATCCAAAACTTTTACTCTGAAAAAACGCAGTGAGATTTCCATCAGACTCGAGCAGCACAAGTATAAAGACTGTTACAATTAATTGTGTCATAAAAACGTATCCAAAGAAACGATATAAAAAACTGGGTTTATCTCTTTTTAAGTTCACTAAAAAAAACTACTGAAATAAATCACAATTGTTCTTAATATTTGAAAACGAACACTTCATTGATCATTCTAAAGAGCGAACGATTTAGAGCGTACGAAGATGTTGCCGAAAAAAATTGGAAAATAATATTTTATAATATATATTTATGTATTTTTTTTTAGAAATATTTATACAGAGAGTGTTTCGTAAATGTAAATGTACATTGTGAATTACATTTAATATTACATAATCTTGGAATTATACATACACATAACACAATATCATGTGCGTATGTAATACGCAATAAACTATTCAACAAATGTTTATATTTTATATACATATATATCTGTGTGTACATAGATATATACATATATATATATATATATATAAATATATAAATCTCGGAATAGCATATTGTTTTTTGTAATTGTCCCATAAATTTATCGCTGTAAATGGATTAATATTCATCTATCAATTTATATAGTTTCCTTGTTTTTTTTTCTCTTTAAACTGTTGAACAGAGAGAGTTTTATCACAATGAATCGTATATTATATCACCAATGTGTCTCTAGCGTGCATATGGCATGCAAATAGCATGCTTATTCTTGATGAGTTTTTTTCCATTACATGAAGACTTTCGTTGCAATATCTAGAAGCTAATTTGCTAAACGGTCGCCACGTTGCGTTTAAAATAATACCGTAAAAATGTTAATTCTTAATTAACAAAAAATATCGTTTACAATACGTATACCACTTTATTCGCACATTTGTATTCTTTTTTTCTTCGTCTGTTTTGTCCGAAAAGTTTTCGCTCTTCAACCACACGTCTATCCAAACTTCTAAAAGCTTCTAAAATCTACGCGCGTATTTTCTTTTAAAATTAATTTGTTATATTTTTACTCTATATATCGATATCTTGCACAGAAAAAACGAAACTAACAACTCTTAAAATGAAATAGCTAAACGGCATATAAAATATGTTAAAAGCGCTGTATATACAAATAAATGTGTCTAAAATTATTGTATTATTGTTCTAAAATTCAAAAGGTTTTTTACAAAACTTAACGCGCGCACTATGTGTTTGCGTATACGTACATGTGCAAGTACTTCACATAACAGTCGCATTAAACTAAATTAAGATAGTGGGTATCTTAAAAAAAAAAAAAAAACTTAATTGTTTTTACAACAACCTAGTTACGTCTTTGGCAAGACGTGTACTAAATTATACGTGTGTTTCGCTATTACTATAAAATATTAAATAGAAGCTTACACAAATATGGCGACCGTTACATTGCCACCTTTATCCTATATAATACAATGAAAGAAATTTTGACTCTCTTTCGGACTTAAAATATTTAACATTAATCAGGAAGAACCTCTTTGCAACGTTCTTCGTCTCACCGATATCTAAATCTTACTATAGTTAATTTTTAACAATATCCTCCTCGCAACGTATTTATCATCGTGACGGATTGGAAGGTAAAATTGTCATTGCGAAACGGAGCAAAAACGAGAAAGAAAAATCCCTTAATTAGCGCTTAATAATTATTCTCAATTTGAAGATACAGTCTAATGGAGGGAACCTGTAAATTAAATTCGCTTTACACGCAAATACGGCGATCACACAAAACACGCACTGGACCTATCATTCTTCAGCGATAAAGCTTCTTACAGACTTAAAAAACAGAGAAAGAGCCGAGAGAAAAAGAGAAAGAAAGAAAGAAAGAAAGAAAGAGAGAGAGGGAGGGAGGGAGGGAGAGAGAGAAAGGAAGAGAGAAAGAGATAAACTTTTATGGAAATATGCGAGTGTACTCTGCTCTCTCAGTGAGTGAAACATAGATACGTATTATCGTAGATACACAAATAGATAGACGTAAAGTATATAGAAAGCCTCATATAGAAGCAACAATTCTTACAACAGATTACACATTAAACTTTAACATAGAGGAATACTTGTGACATGATTTAACGGAGAGAATTTGCTAAGTTCCATTTTTTAATCATCAACAAATTCGCGAGTGTTTCGTACTTTACTCGCGCACGGAGTAACAAACAGATACTACAGATAATATACAAATTAGAGATTGTGTATATATGCGATTATAATAAATTGCAAAACGTTAAAGAGGTAACGATAGAATTATCAAATTATCAACATTAACATCAAATTACTTTGTTAACATTCGAAGAGCGACGAAAAATTCGAAATGATATCTAAACAATCGCGCGAAAATCTAATCGTATCGTGCGCTTTCAACTAATCGAAGGAAATATAGCTACAACTAACTTGTATAATGGAAAATAGAAGTTTTTAATATCCGTGACAAGCGGAGCGGAAAAAGGAAAAACCGTCGGAACGATTGATAATCGATGTTTGGGGACAATTACAGCACTTGAATAAGAGCTTTTTTTTTTTCACACAGCCACAGTATAGTTGCAATTTTACAACATTTCAACAAGATACGCCTATATATATATACACACACACATATATATATATATATATGTATATACATATATCGTCTGTCGATTCTCTCTCGGTAGAAATTACTCCGACAATAAAAAATTACTCGGACAAGGGACAGACGTTTCCTCCTTCTCGCAAAACTAATAATCCCGACTATTAAATATACAGAGATTTTTTTTTTACAATACCAATAGATGATTAATTACAACACATTGATAATTGATGTCGGCTACTAAACAATCTAACATTTTTTGCAAACATGTTTAACGTAGAACAACACATATCGTACGTAGAAGCCAAGAAAGCACTTTTTTTTTTTTTTTTTTGCACTAATCGTTCTTGACACAACAAACATATTTTTGCGCACATTACAACAGAGAGATCACGATGTAATTATTGATTTACGTTTTGAACACACGTTCGGAAGTGATTATCACGACTTAATACGTACTCAGAAATTATTATCCCGGCGTCTCTCTCGACACTACACATGTTTACATACTTAATTTAATTATTTTGTTATTTATAAACAATATGATTTTTTATATAATTTATTCTATGTATGTATATATCATTTGTAATCAATAGGTCACGTTTGATGTTGTACGTGCAATTAAAATGATCCGACATTTAAAAGTAAGCTAAAAAAAACAAAAAAAACAAAAAACGTTGAAAACGATGTGATGGGAACAAATTAGCTAATTGCGAAGTATGATCTAACACGGTACAGAAGACTGCTCTTATAGATCAACATGTACGCGAAGAGATATACAATCTAACAACATGTACACATTAAGTAAAAAAAGAAACTATTTAGAATAAGGAAATTGTAAATGTAAACCACAAAGATCCTAAGAGAACTTAAGATTATTATACGTCTATAGGCACAACGTTAAATAACAAATCTGGTTTTTTTTTTTTTTTTTTTCTGTCGCGGTATAGATGTAACAATACTTATCTATTAATTAATAATATATAAGGCGATTATATATAAATATCCATACAGATATACGTATGTATGATATATAATACATATAGTTTCACAATTGGCACGATTGTTTTGTGCCCCTGATAGCAAAATCTGTCGAAAACAGGCAATTTTTGTCGTCAAAAAGGTAGCAATTACATGCCAAAGTGCGCATTGCTATCGATATGCCGGCATAATTTTTTTTTCTTTTTTCTTTTTTTTTTTTTTTTACTTTGCTTATTGGGGCAGAATCGAGAGAACAACAACATTGATATGAAAGATAGAAAGAGAGAGAAGAGAAAGAAAGAGAAAGAGAGAGAGAGAGAGAAAGAGAGAGAAAGATGAGATATAGAGAAATTTATGGAACTTAGCAAAATATAATGTCAAGAAAATGCTCAATGTATCGTGTCCTCTGTTACTTCTTCGTTTTTCTTATGCTTACATTTGGCTCTTTAATCTAGTGAAAACGCATTCTGAAACAGTGGTTTAATTGCTTTTTTTTTTTTTTTTTTTTTTTTTTTTATCGTCGCACGAAATATTGATCGTTACGTAAATCAAAATAACAAGATCGGCATCGTGTTCTTTTCTCTTTGTTTTACAATTAAAAAAAAATATATCTTCCCGTTGTCGTTTCAATTTTCTTTAGTCAACTCCTTCACAAGTTCAATCGCGTTTTAAACATTTCTCTGTAAACGTGACATTTTACGCTCGATTAGTTTTCTCTCTTTCAAGTAATATATATATATATATTTTTTTTTTCACGGCTATATTCATTTAATTTAAATAAAAATACACAATTAATTGTGCCGTTTCAATTTACTTGCGCGATAATTAATTGCACATAAAATTTGCTCGCGCGTGTGAAATTCGTAATGTAAAATCGCGAATCTCGTTAAAATTACATAAAATTGTCACAATATCACGCTATTGTGTCGGCTATTGCAAATTATATGATAAAAAAAATAAACCAATGTTTTTGTTTTTTTTGTAACATGATATAACGTGCACCGTATAAGTTTTTTTTTTGTATATACACATAAATGCATACGTATATATAGAATAGTACGTATGTATAATTATTTTGTTACTCTTTCTTCGTAATATAATTCTTACTTTCACAAGCGTATTACTGTATATTCTTGACTTTTACAGCAGCTTAAAATTTATTGACGTAAATAAAATTTGCTAACGCTTTAGTCGCTTTCTCGCGACTTCGATACAAACTGCTGAATTATATAGAGAACTATAGTATTATGTTTCTGCAGAGTGACGTCCTGTAGATCTTAGATCAACAGTGTATTTTGTACCTTATAAAGTGACACACACATTAACAAACAAATGAGAAAAAATATACTATATGTATATATATTTATATGTGTGTAACACCAGAACGTATGTGTGTGTGTGTGTGTGTGTACGGGAACTTTTTGTGTGTACATGTTTATTCACTTTTTTTGTGTGTGCACGCATATATTTACAACTTCTCAATTTTCAATAGTTTATTAAAATATCTTCTTTTTCTTTTCACTTATATACGAAGTAACGCGTTCATCGTTTTTGTTTCTTTTTTTTTAAATACATTACTGAATGCCATTGATGCCGATTCTTAACAATTTCTTTTGTCTCGCTTTTTTTTTTTTTTAGAATACAAATTTTCTCTCGCACTTATTTGTACTTATATATAGTAGAAAGATAGAATGTTTTACGCAGTATAATTTTCCTTGGTAATACTTGCACGACAATGTATCTCGCGTATAAAAAGCTTTATACTCTTTAATTACACAACTTAACAATTTCGAAAGAGAAAGACATTTGATCGATAAATTTTGCCAATACAAATATAGAATATATCGTGATTTAATTAATCAGCTCTAAAAATTAATAATTGCAATAATACAATACAATATATTGCAAATATATTTCGTGTATAATTTTAATCATTGTAGATTCTGTAAAACAAAAATCTACAAAACGAGTTTTCCTTCACACTGTATAAAATGTCGCATCTTGTGATATATATATATATATATAAATTTCTTTGTGACAACAAAATAAGATAATTGTCCCAGTAACAAATCATGTTTTAGTACTGTTTCACTTTTAATTTTTTTCCAACTGATTGTGAAAAACCATGCGTTGTTAAGCCACGGATTTAAACCAGAGAAAAAATATATATTTCAGAGGTTTGACAATAAATTTCTATCGCAACACAATAACAATTGAAAACGAAATTAACTTACTATACTGAAACATGACTCTTACTGACATTGCATTGAATCTCTCAGCACAAAATTTTTATATTAAAAAATAATCGACGATCTCTTATCGACGTTTTCGTCTCGACGTCGAACTCGATTCACACATCAACGGAATCCCCCGATATCGAATATTTTGACGAACGATATTTTATTGTATCGATCAAAATATTGCCGATTTGAAAGTTCGAAGTCGGTAGAACATTATCGATGAAATCTCTTCGACCATTTCGCCCCCTTTTTGATTCCTTAAAATAAAATACATAAATATAAATGTAAAACTAAGAGTAAAAATACAAATAAAAATTTATTTGCTCGTTCAAATATACATTTCGTATATCGTCTTTCCTAACTTTAGACGTTAAGTTGTCATTTGCTGTGTGTGTGTGTGTATGTGTGTGTGATATATCTAAGATATTTTTTTTCTTTATTCATTTGTTTCAAAATTGCACAAGGCTTCCTATTCTCCTGTGTGTTTGCAAGAAAAATATACTCAATTCAGCACCAATTTTACATTACGCACATTTTTCTATTCCTTTCTTTTTTTTTTTTTTACACCTTTATCCCCTGTTAGAAAAAATATCATTCTCACGCTGCTGAAAACAAGGCTATCTAATTCGTCTTATACATTATTATATCTCGGTATCTCTATATATATATATATATATATATATACATATATATATATATGCTTTCTTAAAAGTGAGATCATTAAAGTGAGAATTTCAGGTTGATAGAGGATTCTCTATCATAGATATATCATCTTCTCATTATTATGCGAATTGCTTCCTCATGATGTTTCTTCCTCTTGTTGATTAAGAATCGACATCCAGCAGCAGGTTTTTCTTGTTCATCAGCGCGCGCGAAAACAAGGGACAAGTCTTTTTTTTTTTTGTTTTTTTTTTTAATTAAATATGTTACATAGATCGATAAGGTCCCTGCATTTTCAGAAACTGGATTACTATTGACGGCCCGCTAGCCACTATCTCTGGCGGGATCTGCGACAATGGACAGTTCTCAATTGACATAATACTGAGATTCGTGCACAAAGCAAGCTCGAACGGCAGGTTGTGCAGATTCGGGTTGTCGTTGATGTACAGCGACTCCAGGTTCTCCAGGGTGCCGATCTCCTCTGGCAGATAGCTGAGATTGTTCTCACCTACGCTAAGATACGTGAGGTTCGTCAAGTGTCCGATCGCGCGCGGCAGCGACGTGATATGATTCGACTGCAAGATCAGCTTTTGCAGGTCGCGGAGAAAGCCGATCTCGTTTGGCAACGAGTCGATGTGGTTTTCCTCAAGATCCAGCACCCGTAATTTACGCAAATTCGCTATAGTGGCCGGAATACGTTTCAGGAGATTGTTGGATAGTATCAGCGTCTCGAGACTGTGCAGGCAACTTATGTCTTCTGGAATTTTCGTCAGCAAATTCGTCCCGAGATTCAGCTCGACCATATTGACCCATGTGCCAATGTCCAGTGGCAGTGCTGTCAGCTGATTCTCTTTCATGTTCAGCTTTGTGAGGTTCTTGGCACGTGAGAAGATAGCGTACGGTATTTTGTCGATCTGATTGTGTTCCATGTTAATCGAGCAAACGTTTGTAAACTGAGACGGTCCGCCCGACGGATACGAAGTAAAACAGTTTCTAGACAGCGTGATCGTTCGCAGATTCGACAAACTGCATAACAAGCCATCCGGAAGATGCGACACCTGATTGCCCTCCACGCTGAATTCTTCCATCGATTTACAGTTTGCCAAAGATTGCGGAATACTTGTGAGTCTGTTGTATCGAAGACCCAGTCTCGACAGTGACACTAAATTGCCTATGGTCTCCGGTATGTCCAAGAGTTCATTGTGTTGCAAATCCAGCGTAGACAACTGTATGCACTTGCCGATCTCCTGAGGCAGATGCTCCAGATGATTGTGCGAAACGTCAAAGGTGATAAGATTCACAAGTTCACCTACTCCAGGAGGCAGTTCTTTGATCTTATTCTCACGTAAGCTCAGCATGGTCAGATTTCTCAGATATCTTATATTGTCACTGACAAACTTAACTCTATTGAAGCGCAGGAACAGCGTGGTCAGTGAAGTAAGCTTGTAAACCACATCTGGTATCTCGTTCAATTTGTTATGTCTCAAATCCAGGACTCGTAATGCTTTCAGGTTTTCTAAAGTGTTGGGCAAATTAGTTATCCAATTCTCACTCAATGCTAATGTTTCCAGATTTGATAGGCATCCAATCTCAGGCGGTAGCGTAACCAATTTGTTGCCGTACAGATACAACTCCTTCAAATGAGTCAATTCCCTCACCGAACTCGGTAAGTTCGTGATGCTGGACTTGCTTAGATCCAGTCGCCTGACACACAGATCCCTGCAACGTATAAACTCCTTGGCGACGTCCAGATCCGCCTGAATCGGTTTGCTCTTCTTCATGGTCGGTTTCGGCTTGTTCGATTCCGGATGTTTGACCATGACGGTCTTCTTGATGTCGCCCTGGCCGCTATTACCGCCGCCGAAGGACGTGGACAGCAGCTTTTTCTCCTTACCGCTCGTTCCTGGCTCCTCCATTTCTTCAGGCATGTCGCCGGCCGTGCAGGTGGTCAGCCCGCAACCTTCTAGATATTCTGGTATATCCTGCTCCGTCGTCATGTAGACGCTCGGCAGGCCGTCGTCTTCGAAACTCGATGCGCGATCGCGCTTCGGGTTCGACAGACACACCAATATATTACCCACGCCCGTTGCACGATTTGTCCATTACCTGAAAGCAGCCCACGTCTCTCACCTCGCGTCGCGGCGACGATATGATGTACTACCAGAGACGTATCTCCCGTGCGAGAAGGAGACAGAGGCGAGGTTCGCACGCAAGCACGCATGCACGCAATGCACGCACGCACGCACGCACGCACACACACACGCGCGCGCGCGCGCACACACACACACACACACACACACACGAACCCAAACGTCCTCGTCCTGGCTCCTGGCCGTCGCTATTGCCGGAATGAACGAGATCTCTCGTGTCGAAAATGACTGCGCCACTTTGCTCTTTTACTGCGGCATAACGTATTGTGCCTCTCGCACTTGATCCGTGTATCAACGCTCGAGTATTGACGTTATCGATGTAGAACTGTCTCTGCGTGCGTCGCGGTGCGCTCGGACTCGCGCGTACCGCGCAAACGCGAACGCTGGCTGGCGATGATACGAAACGCGCTGGGATGCGCCGCGTGCACTCTCGTATCGTGGAACACCGCGCATTCCTCTCCTGTCACGGTGTGTATCGATAAAATCACTGATTATTAACTCTCGGATACAATTATATTTATGCGTGCGCGCATATTCGAGTTATAAAAAAAAAAAAAAAAAACAACTTTGAAAGCGAAATGAAAATCGAAACCTGTGTCACGCGTGAAATTTCCAATTCAAATCAAGACGGCAACAATTTGTTTGCAAGATACGTTGAGACAATCACGCATAGACGTCAAAATAAATTTAGATAACACACGACGCTCCAACATTTTCTGTCTGTCTCTCTCTCTCTCTCCCCCTCCCCTCCCATCTGCAGCGCAATCTGACGTCCACGTTCAAGGAATTTGCATTCTAAGGACGTACACACATACATATATATATATATATACATATATATAGTTATCTCTCTCCTTTTCTCTAGCCAGACGTATACGTACATGAAATACACATGTACGAGACAGTACACGCTCGTTACATTAAGCGCGAATGGAATGCCTGATCTATTTGTTGTAATTACACCTTCCACGCTTGGTTAGTTCCAATCGGACACCGGGTGTGTGCGCGCATATCTTTTTTTTTTTTTTTTATCTGATTTCAATATAAAAATAAGAAAAAAAAAACAAAAAGCGGAAAGTGCAGTTAAAACGAACAGACCCTCACGAACACACGTGCGCCACGCATCATTTTCCCCCCGAGCGAAGAACGAGAAGAAGAGAGGGATCGGGCAAATATGTGTTGGTCACAGCCGGCGGAAGGAGTTGCTCAGAGTTGCTGCGCGTAGCCAAGGCGGGCGGCCATATTGGCTCGCTAAGCGCAGCAGTGTTTGTTTTGTCGGCAGAGGCTGTGCGAGTTAGACCGCGGAGCGCTTTAAACAAAATCGTGTTCCCCATCGGTGTCGTCGGCGTTAATTGTTTGTTGTTTGTTCTCGGCGGACTTTAATTGCCGTTTAGAGCGTTTGTTGCAATTTTCAACGTGTCGCATCTCACTCGCTCTCTCAATTATCTCACCACGAGTATTCTCTTACCATCGAGTTGTATCGTCTCGCGCACCTCCCTCCGTTGCGCTTGTTCCCTTCTCCCTAGATCGGCACCGTCCGTCGGCGAGGCGAGTGCCGCTCCTCCCTTCGCCTCCCCTTCGCCTTAGCGCTGTCTCCCTCCGCACTCCGGGATCGACACGGCTCGCGGCGACTAGGTGGCAGTCGTACACGGGACGCAGTGAGATTCGGAACGACGCGCCACCAAGAGCACGATGGCGTGCGCCACACTCAAAAGGTCCTTGGAGTTCGATCCGGTGCACAGCCATGGCCGGCCCAGCAAGCGGCGTAGATGCATGCCCATGTCGTGCATGTCGTCCGGCACATCGGCGTCGTCTCCGCGTAGCAGCTCGCTGCCGCAGAACCCGTCTCCGTTCGGCGAGATCGCCAACAAATTGACGCCTGGTAATTACACCGCAGGCTACGGCCATCTTTCTCTCGGTCTCCGTCGCACCCGTCGCCTTTTTCTGAACCCCCCCCCCTCCCTCCTTGTGTTTGTGTGTCTCTCTTTCTCTTTCTCTCGCGCTTTCTCTCTTTCTCTTTTCTCGCGTACATATTCACATTTCCTTGCGTGCACGAAGAAGGAAGAAAAGAGATGGGCGTCCAGGCAGCGTCCGCGCGCGACAGGGGGAGAAAGGAGACGGGTGAAAAAGAGACGGTGAAAAGGGGCGGCTAATCTCTAGCGATTTAAAACCCGTACCCGGAGAGTTTCACGCGGGTAGGGGGCGGGGCACGCGTAAATCATATGGTAATGTTGTAACGGACACGCTTGCGATTCGGGTTTTTCTTCCTGTCTTCTCTTTGCCGTTCGGCGATTTTAAAAAGGAAGGCGTGCAACCTGGTGCACGAAAGTACATTCCGCGATGGATTCTCTGTCTTAGTTGCATGTGTCAAGATTTAAAACGATTTAGCATGACGTGCTCACTTACATTGTGAGTGTGTATAATATTTAATGAGAGACAGACACGAGATATTTAAATGTCTCTCGCTCAGATAATGTGTTTACTTGATAATATTCTAAAAAAAACGATATATATTTTTAATAACTATGTTATAATTGTTCTTACATACGTGCACAGGTTTTGGTTGTTGCAAAAAATTTAGATAGAAGACAAACATTTGAAATCCTTCCCTATTGAGAAGCTTGTGATTCATTCAGTATAAATATGCTTTAAAAGTATATTGCAATTGTCTCTATACAGAGAAGATGGCTGCCAAAGTCAGAGATGAACTCCGCAGATTACAACGGCGTAAACAATTGCAATTCCCAGCCAGTGACTCATCAGATATGGAAGGTCCTTCGAGTCCTTCTAGCCCATCTGCCTCATCTTCAACCCCATTTAGTCATAACTCTAGTGGAAAGGAAAAACCTCTTTTCACATTTAGACAGGTAATTTTGTCTTCCAAAATCTGCAAATTCACTTTTCTTTTGTTTTTTTGTTGCAACAGGTTTTTGTTCAGAATTAAATATTGATTGCTACTTATATTAACAATAAATATCGCTTTCACGGATTGCTTATAAGATTATAATTTTGTAGGTTGGCTTGATCTGCGAGCGTATGCTCAAGGAACAAGAAACACAAATTCGAGAAGAATATGATAAAATCTTACATGTAAAGCTCTCCGAGCAATATGACGCTTTCGTAAAGTTTACATACGATCAGATACAAAAGAAATTTGAAGCTTCGGCTGCACCGAGTTGTAAGTATATTTTCGAAGAACACAAAATAATGTGCACTTTATTTTTTTTTAAATGTATTTACAACTTTTTCTATTTTTAATTTTTAGATCTATCATAAGAAAAGATTTTTATTTATAAGGAGCCATTTTTGTGAAGAATACTAGGTAAGTAGGAAGAGTGCTTGCGTCTGAACTTTGAAGAAGTTTTAAGGAAGTTGTATATATGCAAAAATAAATACCAAAGTTTGTGTGTTGTGATTTGTATTTTGTCATTTTCTAGATTTCTACTGTGTGAAACAAATTTTGCTTGTGCCGAGGTCCGCAGCATCGTCCTGCTTCGGAAATTACCTCTAAAAGAATAACTGGTTTCAGCAGTCAAAGTTGTGGGTAAAACAAACATTCAAAGAATTAAAAAAAAAAAAATAAAAAATAAAAAAAAACGATAAAAAACAAAAAAAACGAAGAAGAAAAAGATATAACGATTAGCAACGTAAGTTTGTAGAGAGAAAAGAGAGAGAAGCGAAAGAGTTCGCGGTGAACGTACTACGAAAATCTACCATGTATACTTTCGAGACTAACAATATTTGTACTGTTCGACATTAGAAGTACGCTGGTATCAGGGAACTGATCCTACTTATGTACAAATGTTATTACGGTTAAAAGTATGATACATGTACACAGGTGCAAGATTAGTAGGAGGCTTGAGAAAAAACAAAAGAGAGAGTGAGAGAAAAAGAGTGAGCGAAAGAGAGAAAGAGTGAGAGAGAGAGAGAGAGCTGCGAAATTTTTCTTCTAGTTTGTCACACACAGATATATATATTTTCTTCTTAGCTCATTTCGCGGACACTATATAACATAAGGAAAATTGTTAGATTTCACAAATGTTTCAACTCAAACATTGAACCGAATGTCTAAACGAAGCTACTCCAATAAATTCTTAATATTTGTTTTTTGACTGCGACAATTTAAAATATTGCTCAAAATGTACATGGCAACCAATGCTTTCAGCGCAAATTTACAACATATTTTGCAAAATTTAAGACAGAGAAGATAATGTATGTAGGAAAAGATAAGAGTAAAAAGGATTGCCATTCTCTAACTGTTTTGCAAGGAAAAGAGAGATTTAACTTCTGATGTACGATTGCGTAAATCTAAGGAATAGCGTTACAAATTATTTGTAAAAAAGTGAGAACTTTATAGAGAGATACATTAGCTTAAACTTTTGGAGTATATTGCGAATTCGTTTTGGATTTCAATTTTTATCCACTTTTGAGAGATTTTTGTTTGGTTGTACTTTGTCGCTCTACAGCAACCTATGATTAATTGTAAAATTCTTATAAATTTATTTCTCGCCGTCGTTTTGATTTTTGTTGTTGTTTTTTTCTTCTTTTTTATAAAAAAAATTCTTTGTGAAAAAACCGATCTCATTTATTATAAATGTTAGGAGCTGTGAAAGTGTCGGGACGATATTGTAGACTATAGTAGGTATTGTACGAAACATAAGTTTGGAATAAAGATTTCATAAAATTTCGCCAGCATTTCTGTTCCCTGGTAGCAACGAATTTCTGTAGTTATAATAAAAGTGCTGAGTAATGAATATAACTATATGTACCATACTCTTTAACTGTGCCTATTATTAGATATGTTTATACATATATATATATATATCACACTATTCTTATTACTACTACGTTATAATGTATATTATTTACTGTTATCATCGTCGTAGAACTTTTTTTCTAATTCATAGCGATTCTTATTATACGTTGTAGGAGATCCTCCTCCGAGCGATAATTTTTTAGTTTTCTTTTTTTTTTATTATTATTATTGGAATAAAAAAAATTAATATCTCTTGCGACTCTCTTCACAGCTGTCAACGCGTTTTCGCGTTTTTTCTTTAGCGTGAAGATTTTTGGTTTCGAAATAAATGGGAGGAGAGAAGCATTTAGAGAAGTATCGAGGAAACTGTTTGTCATGTGTTCTCATAAGCACAATGTAAAAAAAAAAAAAAGAAAAAAAAAAGAAAAAAAAATCTCGATCTTCAATTGATCATGCCTATATGATTGTCGAGAGAAAGCGATATCTCGTATGTATTCGAAGGGGCATTCGAATTTACTACTGCCTTTTTCATATTGCGGAAAAAAAGAAAGAAAGTGTTTCTCAGTTACCACGATATTTTTGGGAGCATCGTATACCGATGGTGTTCATGCCCATACACATGTACACACGCATATACACACACACACACATACAGAAGAAGAAGAAATATGTATATAATGTTACATCGAGCAACCACACAATGTAAAGACGAAAGAAAGAAATGAATTGCGAAGAAACATAAGCGAGTTTAATTGTTAACGCGAAATGTAATAATAATAATAATAACAACAAAAATAATAATAATAATAATAATAATAATAATAATAATAATATCTACTGGAAGATCGCGATAGATATCGATATATTATTAAGAACAACCGTGAAAATAGCGATCGTTCGAAAATTTCGCGTTTTTGTTTCGACTACAAGAAATACCTCTATATTGTATTGTATAAATATCTATTATCAAAATAAAAATAAACTCTCTTAAGACTGAACGAGAAGTATATGTATATATTCTTCTTTTTTATTTCCACTTCATGTAAAAGTTTTTATTACATTTATATATGATTTTTTTATACTCACTGTTGTCGCACTATTTGCTTTGCAGTTGCGTCTCTTTCGCGCATGAGATTGTTGGAGAAAAATACATAAACATTTTTCTTAAGTTACATGTATATAAAATTTCATTTTATTATTTTTTTTTATAATATTTTGTACTGTAATATATACATGTATAAATATTGTTATCAACACCATTATTGATGTTTGTTGAGTGTTCATGACTTACTGACGATGAGTAAAGCACACGGAAAATGCATACGATGGTTCTCTGGTGCGTCATAACTCGCACAATCCGCTTAAAGCGTCCATCAGTTCTGTAACAAGGTGATCCAATTAGCCAGTACGGCTTCAAAGCAAGATGAAGCCCCGGCGAGACTATATGAATATGCGATCCCACTGTTAGGAATGTGTCACTTCTGGGCGGGAAATAAATTTCTCTGCTAAATCTCACACGTCCGGTTAGAAAAAAACAAAGTGCACAGATGCTCCCGTTCCTGTTTTTGATCGCCGTTGCAGCCATCAAAGTATTCAAGAAGACCACCCCTAATGGTGAGTTTTTATTTATAATTCCATTCCCTTAAGTTTTCTTCAAGCAAAGTCATATATTTCTTTTGATGCAAAGAAGAAACTTCAAAAAAAAAAAAATTACATTTACACCTCTTACTCAGGGAAAGTTACGGTCTACTTGGGCAAAAGAGACTTCATCGATCATCTAGACCACACCGATCCCATCGACGGCGTTATCGTTGTCGAAAATGACTATCTTCAGGGGCGCAAAGTCTTCGGTCAGGTAAACTGTTTTCCCACGCGTCTTAAAGTAACTTTGAAGAGATATCTTTTTTCTGTCGATGAATAACGTTGTAACGTAAAAATCCGATCTGTTTAGGTCATCACAACCTACCGCTATGGCCGAGAAGAAGACGAAGTTATGGGAGTCAAATTCAGCAAGGAACTGACAGTAGCAAGCGGTCAATTAGTACCACTGAAGAAAGAAAAGCAGGAAACTACACCGATTCAGGAGCGCTTGCTAAAGCGCCTGGGTCCGAACGCATATCCGTTCATATTCCAATTCCCGCAAACAGCTCCTTGCTCGGTCACTCTACAACCTGGCGACGACGACCAAGGAAAACCATTGGGAGTCGAGTACACCGTGAAAGTATTCGTTGGCGAAAGCGAAGAAGACAAGGTATTTAAGAAATATCAAACTTAATGTGTGTGTAAAATTTAAAAACTGAAATTTTGTCATAGATATTCTATATATTTTTTTTTTTTTCATTATCAGGGACACAAAAGGTCCTCTGTAGCGTTAGCTATCAAAAAACTACAGTACGCTCCGCCGTCGCGAGGCCGAAGACTTCCCAGCTCTTTGGTTTCCAAAGGATTTACCTTCTCGCAAGGTAAATTGAATTTGGAAGTCACACTGGATAAGGAGCTCTACTATCATGGCGAGAAAATTGCGGCGAACGTCATTATCACAAACAATTCGCGTAAAGCGGTTAAGAATATCAAGGTACATGCTCTAAAAAGTTTTAAATATATTTGTGTCAAAAATTATTTCTGTTTGGTTTTTTTGATTACATAATGTGGTGTTTTTTTTTCACAGATGTTCGTGGTACAACACTGCGAAGTGACAATGGTAAACACCCAATTTTCGCGGCATGTAGCTAGTTTAGAGACACGCGAAGGCTGCCCGATCACACCAGGCGCATCTTTCACGAAACAATTCTATCTTGTGCCTTTGGCCAGCAGCAACAAAGATCGGCATGGCATCGCTCTCGACGGACATCTCAAAGTGCGTAAAGCAACATGAGTAAAAAAAAAACCACGTTTTCAAAATATATAACTCTTTTAAATTGCTACAATATTAAAATATAATTCTTATAAATATTATTATATATATATATATAATATCTAATAACTCCATCATTTGTTGTGGAAAAAATAACACATTTAATTACTTTTGTCGCGATAATCGATAATTGTGATAATTTGTTTTGATTTTCCTGTTTTGTTTTTGCTTCAGGACGATGACGTAAATCTTGCATCTTCAACTCTAGTCACCGAGGGTAAGTGTCCGGCTGAAGCCATGGGTATCGTGATTTCTTACTCTGTTCGAGTCAAAGTTAACTGCGGTACACTAGGCGGCGAGCTGATCACCGATGTTCCATTCAAACTGATGCATCCAGCCCCTAGTACGTTAATCACGATATTTTTATACGTATTCACGCGCGCGTGCGTGCGTGCACACATGCCGTAATCATACGCACATTAACAGTTTTGCTGTATGTAAAACTATTTTTCACAAAAACTAGATATTTGTTTTTTTCTTAGTCGTGACAAATATTTAAATTTTAAAAGTTTGAAATTTGAATTTAATCAAACACAATTTTTTTGTCATACAGATGCTAATGAAAAAGAAAAGGCTACGTTGAAGAAGAGCAAGAGCACTGAAAGAGCAAAATACGAGAACTCTTGCTACGCCAACGATGACGATGATAACATCGTGTTCGAAGATTTCGCTCGTTTGCGCTTGAATGAACCGGAATAAACTCAAAATCGGTGCTTTTCGCACAGTTAATTATCTCAAAAGAATCCTAATAATACTTGTAATGAATTTTTCTTTGTCTCGACAATCTCGAATTTACCTTCATGTAAATACAGATATTATAATAAAACGATTCTAAATTATCTTAAACGCTCTTAAAATTAAATTTTAATTTTTTAAATAATATATTTCTAACATTCTTAAAGGATTCTTTTGACAAGATTTCTGGTGGAATAAACTGTATCAAGAAAACAATAGATAAAAAAATTTTCAGATTTTAATTATATAATATTATATAAAATAATATTATATATAAAACCACACCAAAATAATTTATAAAAAAAAATACAAAAAAAGCGAAAAAATAACTTTAAATAAAACTCGTCTCGGAATTTCCGTGCGATAGTGGTGGTCGGACAGAAATTCACTGTGAGACGAACCAAAAAAAAAAAAAAAAAAAGTATCAAGTGAGCTTAATGAATAATTGATGTTTGTGATTAAGTTTTGAAAATTTCCCGTATTACCAGAAGTGACAAAGTATATGTTATTTATTTTAATTTATTATATTTTATCGTATTCTCTGCGTTGAATTCTTTGTTTATCTCTTAAGAACTGTTGAGTGACGATATTGTTCAGTTGCAATTATATATATTAGAAAATATATATGGAACTATAAAAATGCACCTTTGTCTTTTTTCTTTTTAAATATCACCAGTCACAATTCTTCAAGATGTGAATATGCATGCGTGATGAACACATGCTCTATTTTTCAATAAAAAGAATACGCAAGCAAGAGAATAACCAAGTTATTAAAAAGATTATTATGAAGAAAATTATATATTTTCTTACGCAAAAAAATATTACAGAAAACCAAAGGAAATACCACATTGACATCAGTCTTGTGCAGAGGACTGCGAAGACGGCACGTTGTTGTTTAATCGTACATATGTGAATAATATTCCTGGTACGTTTGAATGTAAGCTTCCTTCTCTAGAGGCGTCATCTCCGCGATCAGGGTGTCGTTAACGTCGGTGATGACAACAGTTTTGCCGCCGACGCTGACAGTCGGTGTGAGTTCGTCGTCTTCAGAATCCATTGCATCTACTTCACCTAGAGAATCGATGGATAAAGATACATGAACAATATTATTTGAATTATAAGAAACAAAATAGAGTAATTTTTTGACAAATTTAAAGACAGATACAAAAAAAACTAAGAAGCAGAAAAATTGTGTTTCTTATGTACACGCTTCTCAGATATGCGCGATCATTTTTTGTATTTTTTTTTGTTGATTTTATATTACTCTCTACGCTTGAACAATTATCTCAATTTCAAAATATGTAATGCATAAAAAATTTTTCAAACCGGCATCGATGATTTGCATTTCCGCGTCTTCCTCGTTATCGCTGCTATCGCTGGATTCTTGTGGAAGCGCCGCTTTGATAGACGTGGTGGAATTGGTGCCGCCTTTCTTTTCGTGAGCTAGCAGCACCGACATAATATCCTCACCCTGCTTGTTGTTCGTTGTGGTTGTATTTGTGGCAGTTGCAGCGGCTTTGTCCAAAATGTTCTCTTGTGTATTCACACCGTCAGGCTGCGAAGTAATATTTAAGACATGAAGAAAGAACTCGTAAAGAGTTCAAGGGAAAATATGACAATAAACAAATACCTGTAAACCGTCAGAATTAATAATTGTGCTTTCCATCATCCATATGGGTCTCTCCTTTCTGTGATTTGCGTTATCCTCAGAAGACTCGTCTCCAATAGTAACATCGACTCTAGTGTCTTCCACCAAAAAGCCTGACGTTCTTGTAGCTTCACCAGACCATTGTTCGTTAGGTGCTCTGAGATTACTTGGTTTTTTTGTGTCGATGCTATCGAAAATAATTAAATAAAAAAAGTTTTTTAATAGATAAAACATTTTTAATTTATATATAACGTAAAAAAATATAAAATAAAAACCTATTTTAAAATTTAATGCATTTTTTAATTTAATTTTAAGATTTAATATTAAATAAAACAATATCATTGAACAAATTTGAGTTAGTGGTTCAAAAATTGCCATTTCAAAATTATTTTTAAAAGTACTCACCCCCGAATAACATTAATATCAACAGGCTCTGGTTCCAATATTTCAGGTGCCAATTTAATTCCTTCAACTTCTCTTAGTAATATATACAAAGGTTCCATCTGTTCATTGAATTTTGCTAATAATAATCTAGAATCTATCTTTGGGAGAGCAGATTGATCTTCTTCTACTAATTCGTGACAATATGTACACCTAAATTCATCCGTTCTAGGATCAAAAAGTTGATCCGCCTGTAGAAACAATTTGACAAAATTTTATTTATGCTTTACTTAATTTTATTAATTATATTAATTATATTATCTCTACCTCAAGATCAGTAAATGTTTTTAAACAACTTAGACATTTAAAACTAGCTCTGCTGGTTGCATCTCTCTCCTCAGTTTCCATTCTCTTTCTCATTAAATCAAGTTTGTATTTAACTACATTTACAAATGTCTAGAACAAAAATATTGATGTTTTTATTTACTCTTCTTGTTTTTCTTATTAAGTTAGAAAGAAACTTGTAATCAAGCTACATACTTTATAATTAATAAAGTAATAATTGACTTTTTGTGCTTTGCCATCTGAGCCTGTTTCCATTTTCAATCTCACTTGAATGAACTTATCATTTCGTAATGTTGTTATTCTGGCTCTTAACATTTTTCGTTCAAACTTCAACAACTCACAGATATCATCTTCTTTCATACCTATGTTATAAATAATAAAATGTGCAATATATATCAGTAGGAAAAAATTATTTTGATTTTGAAAAGCTTATATATATTGACATGTATGTAAAAAACCTTACATGGATTTCTAACAAGCATGTCCACAATTAAGGCATCCTCTATTGTATAAAATCCACGCACAACAAGGCGTGCCAATTGCTTTAAGCTACTGGGCACTTCAGTAACAAGTCTCTCGTCAGCACTCATATTTTTTATATACAAGACAGTTTTCTTTAAGAATAAATATAATGTTGCACAATAATATAATGTTATTTTATGTTATATTACAACATATATTGCTGCAGATATAAGTTATATATCGTTGTGTAAATTTATACATCAAGTTTATATCAAAAACATGTTTGGTATAACACAATTCTATGTATATATGCTCTTCACACGTTTACACAGTCATTATCTTCTGCTTAAAAAAAAATGAAATAGTATAAGCAAATTATCACACCATCACATTTTTCGGCACAACATATCACGTAAATAACACACGGTGCAATGTTTCTCTCATTTTGTATTTTTTATAACAGTTAAATTAAAACTTTTTCGTTTTCTTTGAATTATTATACGTCTGTTCCGAATTGAGAGATATTACGTGCCGTTAACAGGTGTTGGAAAAATGGAAAAATACAATTTGTGTCCTCGGAGCGCGTTGTGTTTATCACCACGACTACTACGCTCTGACTTTACGCCAGAATAAGTGAGGTTAAGTTAGAATAGGTTAGGACGGTTGAATTCTTTTCAAATCACATAAGTTGTCAGCCGCTCGGAAAATTAAAAAAAAAAAAATCATAAAAGTTATCATAAACCATTAGTACCGAAATTTTCGTGTTGTAAAGAAAATTATCAGCGCCTCCGTCACCCAAGTGTTAGAAAAATAAAACAGAAAAGTGAAACAGCGATAATAAAAAAATATCACAGTGTTTTATCTTTTGTTCCACATGGTAACAGACTTATTACATGTTAATTGATATTACACGATCAAATATAATCAATGTGCTATGAAGAAAGACTTTTGGAATGTCTCCTTTTCTTAAAAAATTCCCACGTGCGAATCGAAAATTGGCGGCTTTGTGCGCGCGCGCGCTCTACGGTTCGATATTTCGAGAATCGAAATATCGCGCGTTTCGATACACTCGAATTGGCGGGCAGTCATGGGCAGTGACGGAGGCAAAAGTTCAGAACGTACAAGCTGTCCTGCATTTCTTGCGATTATTATCTTGCACGTAAGTATATCTCTGTAATATACGCGTGTACCGCAAAGTATCGGTTCGTTAAGTGTTGCGTAACTAGTAGTCTTCCGCACTCGCGCTAGTAATCGGCGAAGTATCGAAGTATCGGTTAAATTATATGTCAAAGTCGCGCGCGAGAAAATGTCATACGCGCGCGTTAGCGCGGCGATTGTGCATTCGAAAAAACAGTGAAAATGAAGAACAATGTGAATGCGAACGGTTCTTTATTGTACGATTTGTGCAACAATGTGACTGTGAAAAACAATCAAGATGGTAGCAAGCAGCATCCAAACTTCGGACGGTGCGATAATTGGCCGCGCACGGTGCGAGATTGAGCGTATCAGCCTGGTGAGTACATCTCCTTAGATCATAAATTGTTTTTATAAATAAAAAATTATTTGTCTTAACATGAGGAATTGAAAATTATATAATACGTGTTTTGTGGAACAAAAGAGGTTTTAAAATTTCAACCGCGGAATAAAGTAAACATAGAATCACATTTGTATTTTATATAACAATCATGTAACAATTTATTATACATTTTCAAATATCTTTCTTTTATAAAATGGTACAAATATTATATGCGAAAGGGAAGAGAGCGGAAGAGTACAATACAAAAAACAAATATTACAATTTGGAAATGAGTGATTCAGAGAAGACAGACAGTCACATTTACCAGTTAATTAAATAAGATTTATAAAATATATATATATATATATGTATATATATTTATATAAAATATATAATATATAAACTGTGAAGACTTAAAAAGGCTTATCATAGAAAATAAATTAAAAAAAAAATAAGTAATTTGAATTGTGTTGTTCAACTGTCTAACTTCTTTTGTACATATTTTGCATTATATGTGTATATGTTCTATTTTCACCACACCTTTGTTGCGTTATTTACTTTATCTTGATGACAAATTTGCTTAAAACATAATAAGTTAACGTATTTATACTAATATACTGCCTACAGCTGCTGACAATATTATAGTCTTTTTGTCATCTCAGTAAACTTCTCTCATTCATTTCATTTATAAAAAGTTGAGGTTTTAGAACTTAAGTTTTCCTTCTTGAATCTCGTTGTAAACTTCTGGCGTCAATGGTTGATATCCAAGCTTAGCATTAAAATAATAGAGTTTGTCTTTTACTTTAGAAGGATTGTATCCTTCTTCTTGTAGATCTTTCTTCTTCAGTTTAAACGTTCCTGTAAATCAATAATAATGAGAAAAAGAGAGAAAATAGAGAGACACTTGTGTATATTTTCCAAATTTCTACATGTAATATGTTTTGATTTTGTTATTCTATTTTTAAAGCAAAATATAGTAGTTGTTTAGCAATTAAATTTCACATAGCATTTGTTCCACACTAAAGATATAAATGTATTTATTTGTAAAAATGTACCTGTGAGATCAATCTTTGTCAGAATTCTAACAAATTGTGGCCTAGCATAGGCGGGTAACTGTTCCTGAATATCAGAAGCTAATTTGTTCACATCAAGTGTCCCGTCTTCATCGTAAATAGCAGCCATTCCCGCTCTACCTTCGTTACCTCGAATCTATATCAAAATAATTATCTATTCGGTTTCTTAAGTTTAGTGCACATTTATTGTCAAAGATTGCGTTTTCGCATTAGATTTCTTAACAGAACAAAACTTCATTGAAAAAAATACATCATTGTATGCGTATTATTATTACCTCAACTCCGTATACAATACAGTCTCGATAATTGATAAGATTGCTGACTATCGCTTCAATTTCAGAAGTCGAAACATTTTCTCCTTTCCATCGGAACGTATCGCCCGTTCTGTCCTTGAAATACAAGTAACCCAGTTCATCAGCAACCACAATGTCTCCTAATTAATTTAAGTCGATAAATATATGTTTTGCAACAAAATTTACTTACTGCTAACATAAATTAAATTACATTTTTTAGTGTAGAATGTGAACAAACATAAACTAATTTATAAATGAAAAAAAAGAAGACTAAATATAACTGTTTTGCAGATGTTAAACATAGATATATTAAGGAGAAACAAATCGTGATCTTGAATTTACAAATATTTGCACATTTTGAACATTGTTTAGAATTATATGTCATCGAAGAAGATCCAAAATCAAATCGAAACGTTTGTCATTGCTTATATAATCAAGAATATTTACTTTAAAATTCTGCAACGTTAGCTCGCATCGGTCCTGAACAAATTTTATTTTTAATCTTTCACAAGTTTAAACACGGATTAAAACTTTTGTAGTTTAAAGCACATATAAAGTGAATATAATGTAAATATGAAATATTTGTACATACCTGACAAAAACGCGGAATCACCTTTTTTGAAAACATCGCGAACAATTTTCTTGTCAGATGCTTTTTGATCAACATATCCCAAAAATGCTCTCGCGGGATTATTTGATTCAATTTTTCCTATAAACACTCCAGGCTCATCTATTGAAAAATATATTAGGTTTAATTTGAGAATTATTGCAACATTTAAAATCTGTAGAACAATAATAATGTGCTAGCTTCTTATTGCATATTAGTAGCTTACTTGGCTCGCAAACTTGACATAATCCTTTAGAGTCGCGTATTGGTTCTCCGTCTTCGTTCACTTTGATAATAGATATCGGATAAACCGATGGAATAATTCTTGAGAGAAATCCCACTGCCCCAATTTTATTATCAACATTCACTGGAAAAAAAAAACTTTTTGTAATGTTCTCAATAATGTTCTTCTATCACATTTTTAAAACGCACATACAACTCCTCGATAATAAATAAAAATAAAAGGTATATGTATATTTAAATATATACATATACATATATGCGCACGTGTATGCATGTATACGTGTATCATAAAAACACTATGAATAGAACATTACATACTGATATTAGCATTGCCCTCGGTTGCGCCATAAAACTCAAGAACTTTTCTGATATTGAATCTCTTGACAAATTCCTCCCAAATTTGCGGTCGTAATCCATTTCCGAATATCATTCTAACGTTATGCTCGGTATCTTCTTTTTTCTGCGGTACCGCCAATATGTATCGACACATTTCGCCTATGTATTGAGCGACCTGATATTTTCCAAAATTTTCATCAAAAACATAAATGTTGATAGTACAATTTTACTTTAGTAGAAGAAATTAATACAAAAGACCAGATCAAATAGGTGTTTTTGTAACTGATTTAAAATATAGAATTTATTATACTCACAGTGCACTTGTATTTTATGCAATCGCTGAAGTACAAGCTAGCCGAAAATTTTTTTCTTATTACTGTTGTGTTACCGTGCAACAAAGCTTGACCCACCGCCATAACACCACCAGCTGTGTGATACAACGGCAATGGTGTGTACACAACATCCGAATTACGCAAAATTCCCAGAAAATGAACAGCACCTGCTATAAACATAAATCTAAAAAAAAAAAAAAAAAAAAAATAATCTGTTACATGATGTTTTCAAAAAATCGTAAATAATATTATTATATCAAAAAAAAAGATTTATACTTTGCAGCATATATTGACAAAGTAGTACCTTGAATTTGTAATTACGGCTGGCTTGGGAAGTCCTGTTGTCCCGCTTGTGTAAATATACACCAACGTATCATTATAACATCCTTTCTCTTTTATATCGGGTGGCGCAGCAGATGTATCCGTCAAGAGAAGGTTCAAGTCCTTTTCTTTTAAACCGATTGGTGTTATATTCGGATGACTTCCGAATCTATATAGTGCCAATTTGGCATCAAAGGACGCGGCGATGTCTGTTACAGCTGAAATTATACGTACAAATATATATATACATATATAATATTGTTGAAATATTCATAATTAACAAAAAATTAGAATACATTTCTACTAGGATTGTTAGAAAAACATCGCGATCTTATGAATACATTTCTAATATCTCGAGTGTTGTGTAAAATAATAACTATTAGATAAATATAATATTTGTACCGTCAAACAATTCTACGCTGTATATGAGCGCCTGACAGTTCGCTACGTTGATACTATGTAGTAGACTAGTTTTACGAAGATTGGTATTAATCAGAGATGTTACAACGCCGAGCTTGCTTAAACCAAGCCAAATCCCAACGAATTCCGGTCGATTTTCCAATAACAATGCAATCACATCTCCCTTCTTGTAACCGTGCGATTGAAATATTTTTGCAATTTTGTTACTGAAGTCCTCCATCTGTGAAAAAAAATGGAATCACAATTACAATGCGATATCTATAGATGATGTCGCGTGAGAAAGAGCCGACTGCAAATTGAACAAGAATAGATCATTAAAATCGAGGTCACGAATTGTGGGACATTATTATACACACATTGTATAATAAAGTGAGAATTAAAAACACATTTGATAAACTTTACCGCACTTTGTGTATTTTCTTCATAAGTTAATTGCATGTATATTGTACATAATTAAAATATATAATATCGCATTATATGTGTGTCCAAATGTTATAAATAATAACTTCTAGAACAGTAAAGAATAAATTTCAAATTAAGTTTATAAAGCTCACAACGTAATATATGTGCAAGAGTCTCTCATCAATTTATATACATTTATTTATATAAATTATTATAGTTGTAGAGAAAGAGAAGGAAAGGAAGAGAAAGAGAAAGAGAGAATTAGATCTTTACTAAAAGAAAGATATTTTAAACTGAGTTAATGTAAAAAAAAAACACATTTTTTACCTGTTGAAAAGTCCATTTCTGATCTTCAAATATTAGACAAATTTTGTTTGGATAATGATTCACATACTGTCTAAATACATCGGCAACACTTCTGTCTTTCTTTTGATGGCCGCGTATTGACATTAGCATTCTAACATATCCAATGAGTCCTCTGAAAAAAAAAGTTCCATGTACACTCTATTAAATATGCTATACACATATAAGATTTCTAAATATAAGAGCATAAATATTTAAAACTATGGATTAAATATGCATATTCTTAAAACTTTATTAAATGTAAAAAATCTTATTCCATATTATCAATTGTGCTAAACTGCATATTCTTAAAATGTATATTTTTTGCGAATATTTATTATATCAGTTTAACAATATTTGAAGAATAAGTAAAAGGATAATATTTTATAAAGAATAAAAAAATTTCATTCAAATATATAGCAAAAATATAAATTGTTTCCAAGAATTATCTCAATGTATTGTTTTTCGAATATTTTCTAAATTTAAGTAACAGTAGAGTCACACAAAAAATAAACCTCTTATTTTGCGTATTTATATTATAAAGACTAAGGAAAACCACGAAATTCCGTTATTCTTTCTCGAGGTCAACACGAGAAAGAATGTTGCATTCGCTCAGCTTCAGTGCGGAACAAAAGATAAAATAATAAAAATGTTTTCTCCTCAAGGCTAGCACAAAAAAGAGAATATTTTGTTTCGTATTGCATCAATTTTTTTTTCACCAATAATTCTTTTACAGTTCTCAATTTATTCAATTGTTTTTGTTAATTTTTTTCTCTCTCCCTCCGTCTCGAAGGACATGAGTTTAAATCAGTCTCGTCTGTGTTTAATTTCTGATTATGTTGACTTTTTAAATTATCTATTCAGACAAAATTGTTTAAATTTTTTTTGTTCCAAAAAGAAAAAACAAATCATTTAATACACATCGAAGTACGGTTTATGACTGTGTGTGATATAATGACCTAGATCTTGATAAAAGTCAGTCCCACCACAGTCATGGCTTCGGTTCTGATCGCGGTGTAATATCTATACTATATTCGTGGTCATGATCAATGACAATCACGGCCGCAAACATAAAAGAACGAAAAATCATCAACGTAAGATCAAGTTACTGTGGATGCTATAACATACGCGAACGTAAACGTCGAAGATTCAAACACCTAAACAAAATCTATCTCACACACAGAATACAAACTTTGTTTTTATACTAATAACTTTTTAAAATAAATTTTTACTTAAAATGATATTTCCGATGGTTTTATTTTGGAAATAGAGTTTATTTGTTTTATAGGTTAACTTTTTCTTACGTAACAAAGTAATTTAAAAAGCTAAGTTATTTCACAGTTTCTTATATAGTGTTCATAAGGAAAAACAACATATAATTGGCGATTATTGTGATATCTAATACGTGTTCATAATCGTGTTCGTTACGAGACACGCATGCACACATTCTTTTCTTGTTTAATTTCGAGGTCAATTATTGTAAGTTAATGATTTAAGAATTTCAATTTTTGTGAGAGAAATAGAATGTAGCAAGAAATGATTTGAACTCGTGACAGTATTATTAATGTGTGTGTATTTTGAGTAAAATTTGTTTATAATATTGAAAATAAATTGTTTCTTTGTAGATAATTATTTACTCATAGATGACAGTCTCCAATTATGGAAATTCAATATGGCTGGTAAAGAAAAAACGCTTTAAAAAGTAAAAGCGCAAAGTTCAAATATTTTCTTTATGCTCACGCAATTTACATTCGTATTCGAGTCTCTGTATTCAAATAAAAGAATTGTTTTTTCATCCGGTTGGATTGCACAAATCAATGATCAATAATTATTAGCGATGTCCGTTATTGTTTTTTCAAAAAATAAGAATAAATTCTCTAAGATTTGTTTTTGTTATTAATAATAAAAAAGTTTACATGTATAATTTATATATATGTAGTTTATATATATATATATATATATATATATATATATAAAGAAAATAAGTTAATTTTTTAAATCTTATTCTCTTATATTAACTGCGTAATCGTAAAAACATTAATATGTTTTACATGAATAATGTATATGTATTCGTGATATATAATTATGTTATTGTGTGACGAGAGCAAATATGTACAAAAGTAATCTCCACTTGTAACATCAAACACATTTTGTATACAGTTAGAAAACTGATGTGTAAGTTGTTTAGCAGAAGATATTTGACTAATAAAGCTAATAAGAACACCAACGTAAGACCACACACTTATGCAGATCTTAATCTTTCATAATAAGTCACATCGCTCTCTTCTTAACTAAGTAAACAATTGACTGATTTCGCGCGATAGCGGTGCAGAAGATAACAGTGCAGAAGTAAAATTTGCGCGCATGTCTGATGTTATTTACAAAAAAAAATACTCACTTTACATCTCGCGGAATTGTTCTAAGCGCGATGTAAAACCATCGTAGACGTCCACCGGCGACGAAGTAGGCGACGGAGACCACGACAAGGAGTTGCACAAGATAGATCGGACCCATATAAATCAGTATGAGAGCCAGAGCGCCCGCAACAGCCGCCAGAAGCAGCATAGTAAGAGTCAAGTGTCGTAGAAAACGGCCGAAAGTTTTCCAGCGACTTTTGCTCGCGGAGGAATCACTCACCGATCTTGTCGTCGTAGTTCTCTTCTTCGCGATCGTGCGCTCCGTACTCTGGTCGGCTAGCGTGCCCACCACGTTCGGCACATTTACTTGGTGCCCCACTCCGGCCGTTGCCCTCACATCATATCTGTTGGCGATGGTAGACTCGTTCGACGATATCGGCGTCGATGCCAACGCCGATTCCGGCGTCGACGTCGACGCCGACGCCGACCGCGAGTTACCTGAAGACGATACTCCGAATACAAAGCGTCCTTCGCCACGCTCGATATCCTGTAACCGAAGATGCGCGCAGATCTCTCAGAAGATGCATGATTGAGACGCGACTTTAGAACGAAGCGCATTTTAAATTCGGAAGAACGCGTCTGGCAACTTTCAATTCATCACGTCGAGTATAAAGTATGTTATGTTCCCATTGCCACCGATAATGGACTCGCGGACTTTTTAAATCTCTCTCTCTTTCTCTCTCTCTCTCTTTCTTACTCGATGATTAACATCTATTTATTTTGCACAGATACAACATAAATGCAATAAACAATTTATTATGTTCTTACAAACCCAACCAACACACTGACACAGCAAAATACTAGCATAATATATTCAAGGTAATTTATAAAATGCTAACATTTAATTTCTACGTAACAACAATTTTTTTCATGTGCATATTTACATATTTTTTTTATAAAAATACATGTATACATATCTGATTACTCGCTGACGTGTTTCGAGTTTTATATAATCGTTTATATATTTCCTGTAAGAGACTGGATAGGATAGGTAATGTCGAAGAGAAAATTAAAGTTGCATTATATTTTGCGTTTTTGATAAAAATTTGTAATTGCAGAGTTTTTTTAATCAATTGAATTTTTTTTACTGTTTACTAAATGAAGGAGTGTAGAATTTTACACGTTCTCATCAAGATTTTCCGGTCACTGGTTGACTAGAACAGACTAGATTTCTAGTTTTTTAACCGACTACTTTCTAATAATTTAGTTTCTTCCATGTAACGTGCTTGAAACTACGTATATTTGTAACCTAGTCTTAATTTAAAATAGTTTCATTTTTATCAAACCACTGATTGTTTTCCTCATAGCATAATTTTCTAGCATATACATTTTTATCATGATGTATTTATTTGCCAAAAAACAGCATAAATATTAATATTATCTGTGTTCAATGAAGCACATTAAATAACATTAAAATAATTAGAAACTAAAATACTATATATACTGTATAAATGGTTATATATTTTATCGAGTAAAAATCGAAATAAAAAGTTTCGTGTCTAGCGATAAGAAGTGTCTTATTGCAGTGGTTCTTATTGTTTTCAACATGTTTTTAAACTTCTAAAGTATATCTAGAGACATCTCTAGATGCACTTTAAAAAATCTTTTTTCTCTTATAAATTATATATGAATTTTAATTCTAAAAACTTATTTACCTATTATATTATATAATACCGTGCGTAGTGCGCGCACACTTTGTTGCGCTTATCTTGAGCACTATCGCGTTTCTTTATATATATGTATTTATATATATATATACATATATAATATATTTTTTCTAGTAAGATAATACTATAGTATGTGATTACATAATTGTAAGTAAATTAATTGTTTTCGATTTTATAAGTTTTTTACGTGGAATACAATTATTTTTCAGTTTCACAATAGCATTATTTATCAGTTATGTTGCATCTTAATTAATATTTGATGTTAAGTAAAACATATAATGCCATCTGATGTTACACGTGAGAAATTACGGTTGTGCGAATTGCGCGTGCGTTTTTTGCTCTTACAAGTAATTATCTGTGATAATATCATATACGGTAAGATTTGTACATTTGGTGCCGTTAGTATGCCTTTCTCTTCGGGTTTAGACATTTTCCGGTTAAACAATCGTAAATATCTCGTCGTATATATATATATATATATATCTAAATATGTCGTGTGTCATGCATATTTTATACTTACTAGAAAAATGGGACTGATTTTCCACGTAACATGTGCTTTAAATGGTGCTAACACACATTTTTGCAAAATCCTTTTAAATCGCGTGTTTATGCCGCACGACAATACTTTGTTTGCTTTAATTAGTATATCAATAATAATGCCACCACCTTTGGTACTTAATTGTGACCGAATTAACTGTCTGTCTGTTTAATGAGTAACATCTCTGTGGCCGCATGTAGACATGTCGCAAGTGAAGATTATTAGAAAGTTTTATAATTTTCACAATTTAAGGCAATTTTCACCTGCCTGTTAGATTTCCGCACTCTCCACTATATGATCAATAACCCGACAATGCTGCTATCTTGCGGTAAAAGTCATAACAATATCTGATCTTTAGTTTCATTTTATATATATGCATAATAAAGATTTAATTGTCTTATTTGCATATATGGTATGTATTTTTTTATCTCAGGTGATATATTAAAAAAATATATAT
>NW_018020668.1:0-8811 GCF_002006095.1 Pseudomyrmex gracilis | reverse complement strand
ATAATATTTTTTGAATATATTATTATAATTGATTAATGTAACATATAATATATAATTGAATAATTATATAATTTAATCGCACTTTTTAATCGTACTTTTTACTTGCGTGTATCATATTTGCAATTCAAGTTTACAATATGTTACACATTATGATATGATTTATACAAAACAATTGTACAATCTATCTCTCAAATTTATGTTTCGGTGGTAATTAATCGTTAATTTTGTTGTTTTTTTCTTATAATTGTCGAATTTCTTCTGATTGTTCTTTTTTATATATATATATTAATGTATTGTGTGTATTATTAATAATATATTATTACTACTCCTTATTAGTTGTTCTATAAAATATATTATATAACAAAAGGCAAACTTCTTTTCTCAATACAATTTACGATCTACCGTATTTAATATATGCAGGGTCACGATCTGTTACATAAAACTCGTCTGATTGTTCGATTTCAATTGTGATTCAGCATAAAATAAAATTTGCATTTAAAAAATTATTTATATGTACTTAATATTTTTTTAAATATTTTGTTTTATATATCATACACTCGAAATTCAATATATTTTGAAGATATATTGAATAGAGCTTTTTTTTTCGCACAGAAATATAACGATATTAGACATATCTTCATCTCATATGACATTTAATCAAAATTTAATGTGAATTTTTGTTTCACACATGTCATTTTTTGAGAATTTGTTGTTTTTTTTTTGTAGAAATTCGAGTAGGTATAATTATTCGCTTAATAAAAATTAAGTTGAAGATAAAATTATAAATGCTATTGCAGAAATACTTACACAATCTTTATCGCCTATTTGTGTGACGTTCATCCCATTGTTATTGTTAACTGATATTGTATCTGCCATAATTAATCCGTTTAAAGCTGTACATACACATATATTGTAAGATATGCTATAATTATGTTACAATTTTTGTACACTTGTTGATTGTGATCATAAATTTTATAGTTTAGTTTTATAGTTTAATCTTAATTTTTAGTGTTTATAGTATTTTGTGTCTTTGGTTAATTTTTGCACCACTAAAGATTTTATAAAATAATATAACGTTGATTAAATTATCACGCGGATCACATAAAGAGAAAAAGCAAAGAAGTTTGCATCTACAATATATATTAGAGTGTAATTATCATGTAATACACATGTGCATATAAATTTAAAAATATTAAAACGTAAAAATCAAATGACGTTAATGGATGCAAATTGACATACTTTTATTCTATTACTCTGATGTTATTGATGATATTACCAATTTAACAGTTGCAAAACTCGCGTTTCATATGAAATGCACACTACGTATACACACCGAGTGATTCTTAAGCGCATTAGATTCAACGTTGCGGTCTCTGACATTCACCGTTTGAAAAGAGGCAGAAGAAACGTGAACGTATGTACACACACAGTCAACAGGATGAATTTACTACACGCATTTCTCCTCTTCTCTGACTGACTGTGATTCAACTCCTGATAGTTTCACGGACTAAAATACAACTGCGGCTAGACAGGTAAATCGGTCAAGAAAGCGGACTCCCTCCTTCGTTTCTCGTGTGTAGTTCTAAACACCTTTCCATTCGTTTGGTAGTCTGTGATATTTTTAATTATTCTAACTAAACAAAAACTTATAGCTCTACGTGATCTTACTAAAAAAACATGATGACGACAGTATGTGTACGATCCAATTTCGTAATAATTTGTCTTCCACGTGACACAAAAAAAACTTATGAATTATGTAAGCGTACATTATAACTGTGTGCTATAAACGTCTTATGAAGTAAGTGAAATATATCAACAATAAAATCAAGAGTCCTGACATTATTTATTTATCAATTGTTGTCATCTGTATATTGTTTATATTTTGAAATTTGATACGTATGTATATTTCAAAACTTAAAAAATCAACGATCTACCGGTATGTATATTTTAACATTTAAAATAAATCTTAATATCCCAGTAATTTACTTAACCAGTTTTCCTTATACTTTAACATTAGGTTTATTTGGTATTTTTGTGTTAAGTATGACGCATGTTTCTATTTGTGACTTTAAGATTTATTTAAAGTTTTTATCACTTTTATTTAAAGTGGTTTTGAATTAATATATATATATATATATTTATGTATATAAGTAAAAGTACGTATAACTTTATATGCATATAAATATTTATGTGAAAAAAAAATGATTTATTATTATTGTGAGACATCGCAAAAAAGAGAAAGCGAAATAAGAAAGCGTTTTAATAGTAACATTTCAATATGCACGAATAATCCAGACTTTGACGCAAAGTTAGACATTCGACCTCGTCAATTTTTAAGGTATTCATCTTCACGTTAATGTCTTCCGCAAGTTTAATCTGCGTCTTGAGCAAGTAACGTAATGACGCCTCTGCCTGTAATAAAGATTAGAAGACAGAGAGAGAGAGAGAAATGTCAAGATTCGAATCATTATACAATTGTGAGACACAAAACAGCTCTTGCGAACCTCATAAAGCGTTTGTTGCAGATTTGCCACGATGTTTCGTAATTCATGTATCTCCTTGACGAGATTAGCTTCAACTAAATCTTGAGTAAGCTCCGTTTCTGGACGTTGACATCGATGATCTATTCTGATATAAGCCAGAGCTAGATAACCTTCCTTGTCAGCTATAGACTTTTTTATACGTGCAATATTGTTTGACATAGCATCAATTTGCTTCACTATCTATATAAAGACAAAATGTATGCAAGACTTTGTAAGACGCAAAACTTTTTCTGTTAAAAATTATTAGTCTCGACAAAAAAACTAATTGTCTTAACAAAAAAACTAATTACGCAAAGCATCAAGCTTGATTTATGTATACATATATACATAGTGTTCCAAGATTACCGTACAATCTCTTGTAGGCAGGTAAAAGCCGCGCGCCTGGTGTGCGTTAGCGCTCCGCGCGGCTCACTGACGTGCGCCTGGTTAAAAGTCGGTGCTGATTGGCCTCTGATTTACTCAATAATTACTCCTTTATTATAAGTAATAGAAAAAAATGTTCAGGACTTTTCGACTCAGTTTTACTTTTACCTATCTACGAGAGATTGTACGGCAATTGTACGAGACGATTATCGTATATATATATATATTCGTTTACATATGATTTCATCATCGTATTGCGTAAGTTTCAAACCCGTTTAATAATTCAAAGTGTCAAGAAAGATGGTTTTCTTGAGACTTTGATTTCTTATTTCTAAAAAAAACTTTTTTTGCACACCTCCGAATGCTGAAGTTCCATCTTGATCTTAACCTTTCGAGTTTCTTCTATGCGTTGTTTGAAAGCTTCGTTTGTGATAATCCTTTGTCTATTTAGATCATCGATTGTTTGCTTAATTATTGTATCGATGTAACAACGCAATCGTTTCGTTTCGTCCACTTCCTTTCTTGCGCCGTTAACGTTATCATTCGTTTGCTGTTCCCATTCGCTTACTAATATTTCTCTGTACACAAGTTTTTACATGTTATATCGATGTATAATAAAATTACTTGTTTTATTTATATTTCATCAATTAGTTATTATCAAAAACAAACGGTGATGCGCAAAAAAAAAAAACTAATTTGTTCCAATTTCCAGTTTTCAAAAATCATTTTTAAACATTTTTTTATAGCAAGCCGATTTACCCACACGATTTGTCACGATGCAAATGAGCATCGCGATGAGTATTCAAATCAAAATCAGTTTCTTTCAAAGACATAGTATGACGATGGATGCATAAATTGCACTTCTTGTTTTCGAGGTCACGATCGATGCAATGCAATGTTGCCTTCAATTTGCGAATTTGTTCGCAAGTTTCTTCCGATACTCGACTTAAGAAATTGTCAGCTGTTTGGATTGTTTCTCGTTCCTTCAACAAATTTTTCTCGACGTCATCGTGAACCAAGTCAACTCCCAATCTACGTTCTCTGCAACGTTTTGTTTTAGACAATTAATTTTCACGACAAGATCTTAAATCATGTAAACTTTTGTAAAGTAGTTAGCAAAAGTATTGCGCCTAGTGAAGTTTATATTAGTTTTCAAAACAAATCATCATTTAAAAAATTACAAAAAAAAAAAAGAAATAAAAATGTTGTTGACCTGGTGATAAGACAATTTTTACAAATTGTGCTAGCATTTCCTCTGACGATTTTCAGTACATCGGTAATGCGTTCTTTGTATGCTGGGAGCGCGTCAATTTCCAGGACAAGATCCTTTCTAATCCGCAGCAATTCCTCCTTGCGAAACTCGATATCATTAAGCTTTTCTTTCAGTTGATGATCCGTTTCCTCTTTATTAACTTTCGCAATTTCCGTAGCAAAGTCGCACGCACGCGCCGCGTCGGCTAAGAGCCGTTCTGATAATTTTTGTTGCGCTTCGGAACATTGATATCTGAAGTAAATTGAAATTTTTTAAAGTTTTGTGACAATTATGCGTGGTTGTACAACTCTTATATATTCGTGTCTATCATATACTTAAATAACCGTGTAAAACGTGTAACTTTTAAACTTATAAAATACATTAATAATTGATCTATATTAATTATAAATATATTTAACTTATATTCTCCCTGTTTGTGTGTTAAATAGAATTTATATAAATGTAAATTTACAGAGTATTCGACTATTAATTACAGTTAATTCTCTGTGTGATTATTTTTCTAATTAGCATGTTTCTCTCTCGATCTTCTGTAATCACACGTACCAATGTTGCTATTATGTAATTTTGTACGCATGGCTTACTCTAGTACCTGAACTGATTGTTAAGATGCCACTGGTCTATTGTGAATCTTGAAGGAAACGAAGACGTTGTTGTTGATGCGCAATCCATTATCTTCGGTTTTCGCCGAATCGCTATGTACTGTATGTAATTCTGTGCGTATTACGGTTAAAAAAGGTTGAATCAAGCGCAGGTTAGACAGGAATGTGTTTCATCGAGGACAGTTCTCGAAGAGACTTATGTCTTTCTATAATTACGTTTGCTCGTCCCCAAGGAAACGTTTCCGCTTTCTGCACGCGTCGTTGATTTCTCATTTATAATCTATAAGCGTCCTAGAAATTTATTTTATAAACGCGATTATGCATCTTATATTTGCTTCTCGTTGTTGTCAAAAGCAACGTTTATAGATAACCAAAGTTTGTTTTGCAAATTTAGTTCTGACAAAATTATTTTTGTTAATAATATTTGACCATATTCGCGCGAATCAAAATATTTATTTTATACACATTTCATAAAGAGGAATTATTTTGTCAAATTATTTTGTCGTTTGTTTAGTGTTTTAAATTTACTGCCAATATTTGTATTTTGGTTTTGAGTAATTGCAATTGAAAAAGGGCGCTTTTACACGATTTATCTGGATAATCATTTTCTTACTTACCGACCTCGCGCATATATGTATATATGTATACGGTGACAACGATGTAAACAACGCGAGACGTCCGATAACGCCGTAAAAAATATAAATAGCAATGCATGCGCGTGCAAAGATTCGATATAATCGCTAAAATAACTCAATTTAAAAGTACAAACGGAAGATAGCGAAAGGAAATACTTGTAAAACTAATTAACCAAATCACAAGATATATAAATGTTTAAAAAGAGATATTAAAGGTTTTTCTACATATATATGTTTATATTTCCATTCTGTTTTTTGTGTAAGTATTCTTTTCCTTTTGTAGAAAAAAATTTGTACTTTTACATGATTTAAAGTTTCTGAACCTATAAATACGTTTACACAATTTACAGACCAAATTTTGCATGTATCTATCTTATTTATGTCATGTCGCTTGATTTGAACAAGCTGAAGAAAAGAGTGCCATTAGAACGGTCGAAGAAAAAGACAGATAGGTATGATGGATTGTCAGAGAAAGAACTCGAAAAGTATATGTTGGAAGATTATCTGGAAATGAATCTGGATATAGTCTTTGTCGGCATTAATCCAAGTCTGATGGCAGCACATCGTGGTAGATATTATGCAGGTCCCGGTAATCACTTCTACAAACTCCTACATGAATCTGGCTTGACACCGAGATGCATCAGTTTTGAAGAAGATTACAAGCTCTTGCAATATGGTATTGGTTTGACAAACATTGTAACACGTCCGACCAGATCCGCCGCAGACTTGAAGCGCGCAGAAATCAAAGAGGGTACGGGAATAGTTGAGGAAAAACTGAAAATATACAAGCCCAAAATCGCAGTGTTCAATGGTAAATGCATATACGAAGTATTTGCCAATCTCAATAGTAAGTCTACATTTTATTTTGGATTGCAACCTGAACGCATTGGCGAAACGGCAATCTGGGTAACGCCGTCGTCTAGCGCACGTTGTGCTCATTTTCCGAGAATGGTCGACAAACTGCACTTTTACACAGCACTGAAGAAGTACTTGGATTTTCTAAAAGGTGAAATTACCGATGTCGACGTGGAGGAATTTCAATTTGAAGGAAAATGCAAGCAGTCTGTGGCTAGCACTTCCAAGATGTGGCGCCGAAAAACTATGTCCACTTTTTTGCATGGAGGTAGAGTTGTTAACAAAAATACACTTTGTCTGGATACGTCAGAGGAAGATATAGCTGCAGTTCGCACAACAGGATTTCTCTTAGAATCATTGAATCATGAAAGTCACAATAAAAATAAAGATATGACTAAAAATGAAGAAACACACAGAGTTCAAAGTGAAAATCGGACATTGTTTAACAAACCTGCAGAAAAAACTGAGACGAACACTATGAAAATAGAAAATTTTGCAACTCCTGATACTATTACTGGAGATATAATTGTTGAAACAATGAATAAGGAAATTTCTGATGTTGATAAAAATCAGGATTGCAGTGCTATAAGTAATAATACATTAAGTCAAGAAAGTACAATACATTGTAAAAAAAATAGAAAATGTAAGTCTTCACGAATTACTCCGAGAATCGTAGACATTCGGAGCACTTTGAAAAACAAAAATAAAAGCGAGTCGTTAGATTTTATCAGCTTAATTAAACAAAGGTTATCTCAAAAAACTAACGACGACGATGCAATTATATCTGCTTAAAAACTAAGTATTTTCTCATCTACAATATAATCAGTTAAAATAAATATTTATTTTGCTTTTTATCTGATATATTTTTATATATGAGTGTTTTAATTATTCCTTAATATGTACATAAATCTTATTTTCACTGTTATTTAATATTCACACACACAATCGTTCCGTCACATTTATATACAAAATTATTTATTTAAGTTCTTCGATTATATATACTTAACATAAAGGAAACATTTGTATATAAGGTGTTTCATATTGTATGCCGTTTTATGATTTTCATAGATCTGCCCAATTTTCCCTACCAATCTGTTATTAAATCTGCTTTTGACTAGACGAAGTACTGTCAAGCAAAATGCGATTCTTTACGAAAAGGTACAAAAAGAATGAGATTTCTTTATACAAATCTTTGTTTTTCAGAAAATTGAGTAGAAAACGGAGTAAAAATATAAAAACTTTAATTATTTTCATAAAAAATCACATTCAACTTATTAATAGTACAATATGAGACACCCTATATATACAGCGTAATTATAGACTTATAAAATTTATCGACCAAATGCACCATCAGATATAGATGTTACTTTCTGTTGGATTATTTTCCCATAACCACCACGACCACTATCAAAGTCTGATCGGTATTCATCTCTTACCTAAAAGAATAAGTATAGCATTGTTATATCACACATCTTATGTGTAAAATATACACAAGATATAAATTCAAAAATTACTTGTCCTCCAGTCTTTCCACGTCCATACTGTCTGCCTTCTATAAATCCAGCATCCCAGTCGGTTCTGATTATCCGATCGTCTAAACGTGTACCATTTATATATCTCATGCAGTTTTCTGCATCTGCTCTTAGATAATACTCAACAAAACAGAAGCCGCAAGGTGTTTTCTTGTACTTATCAAGACCCATAATAATACGTCTAATGTCGCCGCACTTTGAGAAAAGCTCGTATATTTGTTCTTCGGTGGTATAAAAAGACAAATTACCAACGTATAAGGTGGAAGAAGTCCTCAAAAGCCTGTCCTGTTCTGCTCTCGAACCCTGTGTTTTAAAAATATAAACCAACAATTATTTTAAGTTTTTTAAGATCCAATATGCGAATCAGTAAGTCATGCGAACACCAAACAGTCGTTTATTCTTTTTTTTCACAAGATATTTAACGTGTTTATTGAACTTTCCAGTTCAATCAGGCATAAACAAAACAACTTTTTTGGTGAAGCTTTGAGGTTACTTTCTAAAACAAACCTTAAAATGTTGATCACGATAAGAGCTCAATTCCACCGAGGGCGAACTATTTACATTTACTTTAATCGACATTTTAATATGCAGAAATGATAAGTTTTTTTACACTTATAAAATCTACAGTCAACAAAGTAGCCCCTCAATTATGTACACACAACAACGACCATCTCACAATACCTTCTTAAGCTGCGTTCCAGTGCTGCTGCACGAAAAGGTACAGTTGCGGTCACTGAATCGTTTCGTAGACGCGGAAAACTAAGGGGAAAAACGACGATACTCCCTAGTAGTAAGTAGCGCCAACGAGCCCCGTAAACTAGCGCACGTCCACGGGTGGTACACATTGGAACTACGAAGACAGTCCACGAGCGACACGTCGGTGCGCTATGTCCACAGCGTGCGATTCTATTCTGTGCTATGTGCACGAGTTTAAATGGTCACTTTCTTTAAGTGTGTGAATATATTCGAGAGCGTGAATTTGATTTTTTTGAAATTTAAAATGACCGATCT
>NW_018020667.1:617936-650426 GCF_002006095.1 Pseudomyrmex gracilis | reverse complement strand
AACGGCCTTTGAGTTCCACTTTTGTGGAAATACGGCTAAAACCAGCGGCTGAAACCGTCGTAAAAAATTACTATAGGATGGCCGCTCTCAGGTTTCTCTCTGCTAATACCGAAAGCACTAAGATAGTGGGGGACAGAATGTTCCATCTCCGTGTCTCACCTTAAAACCTGCGTTTGTTTTTTATTGGCAGTACTGAAAATCTATAGATTCATGTCACGTATACTATAAATTTTTAGTGATTTTTAGTGATTTTTAGATGTTTTTCATAGATACATATACAGGATGTCCGACAATTACTTTAAAATCTCTTGTAGGCAGGTACAAGGAATAAAACTGAATCAAAAAGTTCGAAACCATTTTTTTCTATTACATATAATAAAGGAGTAATTATTGAATAAATCAAGCCAATCAGCGTCTGATGTGCGTAAGCGCTCCGCGCGGCTCACTGACGTGCGCCTGGCTAAAGATCGGCGCTGATCTGCTTGATTTATTCAATAATTACTCGTTTATTATGTAATAAAAAAAAATGTTCTATTAGGACTTTTCGACTCAGTTTTACTTCTTCTACCTATCTACGTGAGATTTTAAAGTAATTGTCGAACACCCTGTATATGTGTGTAATAAATGAACTACGACGTAGTTGTGGACAACCGATTGCTACTAGTTAGTTCGTACGGCGCTTGTTGGCGCTACGAGTAACCGCTCCGCTTGCCCTCCGATCCCTGCCCCTATTCTTCGAATTTTTGACGCGCTGTGTACATATAATTTCTAACAATAAGTGTCGACATTTCCGAGTTATTTGCTGTAAAAAAAAGATTGTTGTAATATTGAAAATCTGTGTAACTTATACGTCTTGTCTTTTTACTGCGTCCTAAGGTGATTATTATGTACTATGTGATCGACATAAAATAACATCGTATATAAAGATTATATCTAATAATAAAAACACAGTGTGTCTCTTTCTGCTTTTTTATTATTTCATGTACAATTTCTACATTACGCATCGCATATAATTTGTCAATTAACAAAAAATTATTAACTAAGAGAGCGGATTATTTGTCGATTATTTCTTTGTTAATTGACAAAAAATAATATTTGCATATATATAAGTACAGTATAAACTATATAAATCTAACACTATATAAATCTAAAGAGTATAAGCCGTTTTTACTATCTCCAATTAATTTTGCAAGAGTCATCAAGGATCAATTAACATTTAATCGACCAATTAGTTTAATTGGAAATAATGAAAACAGCTTCCTATGTTCTCTTGTAACAAAAAGACAAGAGAAATAAAATATAATAAGAGTAAACAGATCTATTAATATAGAGTCGAATTCTTCATGCGGCGACTTCCACTATAGATATGTTTGGAGCGGGTGGGCTCTGAAAATCACTCCCTAGAATGTCACCTAAATCTTCTGCGAAGATCTTCCGTGACTCCCGCCCTAGAGCCTCGATTCAGTTCGCATCTCAGTCGGTATACTGATTTCCCTAGGCATTCATTTCTGCCCTGGAGAGCTGCGCCAACTGGAAAGATCGGCCAGAATCCGAAGATAAGGATTCGAACTCGGGACCTCTACTCACAGACCCGATGCCTGGACTGCGAACCTCCAGACCGATTAATTATAGAAGGCCCGATTTATTTCGCCGATCAACTGATGAATTCGGTTGAAGGGACCGCCGACCCGGAAAAAATCCTTACCATCCTCCAGGTGATGATCGCGGATTCGAACTCGGGACCTCCGGGTCGCAGCCCCTGCACTCAGGCCGCGAGATTACTGGGCCGGTCTATGACTTCCACTATAACGATTATATATTTTTTCGCCGAATACAAGATTTGTTACATAGAGATCAATGTGTTTTGCACATATCAAAACAATAAACTGATTTTAGTTTGATTTTAAAATCACTGTAGTTTTTTAGTACACTATATAAAACGGCTTGACACTTTTATAAACCGAAATTCTTGTTATTTTTTTACGGAGAATTAACGAATACGTTGATTCGATTAAACAATCTTATAAAAGTCGTTTATGTTTCGTCTCTTTTATAGATGTGTGACAACATCACAGTATGAACGTGCGCATACTAAGAGATACGTAGTTCTTGAGAGACTATCTATTTATTTCACTCCTTTATGACTAAAGTCGTCCTCTGATGGAGATCTTTTGTTGTATCTTTTCCCGTCTTACAGATAAACAGATTGTAGTAATGAATAGAATACTCGAAGAATAAAGTACTATTCGACTTTGTAAAAGCAGACATAAAAACGCATAAAAAAAAATAAAAGAGGAATTAAAAAAAAAATTATATATCTGCTTTTGGTTCTCAAAAATTATTGTGCCACATAATTGACATAATAAAGACAAAAATAACACAATATAAAAGTTTTGTATGGAATTTTTTACTAAAAAATCAGTGTGCGTATATCTTTTTTTACAATATATTATCATATTTTATATACAATTTGTCATACATGTACACATAAAAATCTTGAAATATAAGAAATATTTAATTTTCTCGAGTTAATACATGAGATATAGACAAGCAATTTTTTTGTACAAAAAGTATAAACGTTATGTGATCTTCGACGCGTCGCTACTTGTAATCTGACTTAAGAGTGGTTATTCTTTTAAACAGAATTTTGAGAGCTAAATTGGATTTTATAATTTGATAGCATCTAAATAGAGAGAAAACAGCTCTTGTGTGATCTAGCAAGTGTTTGCTTCCCAAATGCAGTTACAACGCGTCGCACATAACTTATTAATTAATCTTTTTGTTAAGTACCAAAAAATGATCATATAGACATAATATACATAATATACAATAGACTACATGAACTTTAACAGTATGGATTTTAACAGTATGAGCTACTTTAACTATTTCTAATTATCTTTGAAAAAATGACAAATTACAATTGACATTTAATCGGTCGATTAGCTTAATGTAAAAAAAGAGATATAAGTCCAAAAAAAGCAAACACGACCAAAAAGTATATTAATGTCAAATTGTCTACATAGCAACGTTCACTACAATAATAATCATATTTTTTGCCAAATACAAGATGTGTTACATAAAGATTAATGTTGCACACATCAAAACGCACAGAAAACTAATTTTAGTTTAATTTTAACAAGAAATTACGCAATTCCGATTGATTTCCGAAAAAGGTATGTTATTTATTATAAAAAATAAGTGATATTAAAAAAGATAAGTTTACTAGCAAACGCATGTCATTTTGACATTTCACAAAGTGATACATTATGACATAAATTAAAGTGTCATGAAAATATTATATCATATAGTTTGACGTGTATAAATAATCAACAATAATTAATTTTAATTTAACGATTATCTGCGCGTGATAATATTAACAATTAAAACTAAAAAAACAAAAACAATAAAAAAATGATATACCAGAGTAAATAGAACATTGATTACAAGTCATAAAAACATGTTCTATTTTGTGGTATGCTTATTTTTGTTTTTATCAGGTAGTAGTACATTGCACAGTACAGATAAGCGAATGGAAAAAATTATTAGTGATTATTTATTATTATCTTATGTAATAGTATCATATTACTATTGATTTCTTATTACTATATTTAATAATATACTTACTAATATAGTATTTAGATATGTATTTGCATATGATATAAAATATTGTTACTAACGTTAGAAAGTCGTGAAGTTAGACAGTCAGTTATACATTATATTAAGACGTCAATGACTCTGGGATATCGTGCTTGTTACTTGGTTAATTTTAATCTTGTTAAGTTTCAATTTTTTTAATTTTTAGTTTTTATGCGTGTGTTATATGTTAAAATTGTGTCAATTGTAAATAATGTAGCCATAGTTTGTTCTAATATAAATATACAAGTTTACAATTATACTTGCGCTTTCTGTTCACTGTTGTGAATTTTATGCGTACTGGATATCCGCTCTTCTATTTTTGTCTATAGTGCCTCCGCAGATACATTCCATATATACCATGGCACAGAGATTAACAGAGAAAGCGAAAAGCTGTAAAAAAGTTTTACACATATATTTCTCTTCGTCATTTGTACAAAAACTACTTAAAACTATTATTTATAATATTATTGTAATGTTTTTAATATTATTGTTTATTAGCATTCATGCTTATTCGACAACGTCACGCCACAAATAATAAAAATATCTTTCTTGTTTGAGCTAAGCGTAACGTAAAATTATTGTTGTATTTATTTTTGTTTGTTACTAAGAAATCGATAATGAAATACGTTTTGTTTCTAATAAAAAATCGAAATCTATTCCAAAACTGCTTCATATATAACATTCTAACTGCAGTTCGAAGCCTCGTTTACTTGAGTAGCAGACGCAGAAATTTGATTAATCACTAATCACGTTTTACCTGTGATTTATGTAGACACGGCTTTAAGTTGTCTTATGTACGCGTGACGTTGCTAAAATCCAAACTCTTTAAATGTGCAAAACATTGAATTATATATGTCAAACATTAAAACAAATCTTACAAAATTAGATATCCGCGTACTTCTAAGTTAAATAAGCGATTGTAGATCATTTCTGAAACTATCCATATTATAAATATAATAATACACCATATTATCAAAGGGTGTTTATAAATCGGGTCAGTGTCTTCTTCTTTTTTAAACCTCTTTGACTTAAGATAAGACAATATCCAATGATAAGATTTAATAGATTTTCCTGATGATACATCTGCAAAAGAAATTAAATCGACTTTGTATCATTGTAATTAATTGGAAAAGCACTACACGTAGTTATTTTCTACGTTTAAAACGTACTATATAGTTTCTTCATTTCTGACATAATTTAACGATACGACACGAACAAACATGTGTGTAATTTTCATATACGTAAACTATAGTTGAGTGGAGAATGTGTGTCTTCATGCTCTCATTTTGACCTGTACTCTCCACTCACTGTTACATTTTGAAGCATCTCACATTTTTTGTAAATTATATATAGTCTTACCTATGAGCAGAGGCATAAAAGCAATAATCAACAATAAATTTACAGCAATATTGTGCATTGTGAGATATTTTTTTGTAATTGCACTTTTCATTGGAAATTTACAATTTATTGTATTTGTCTGAAATTTTGACGTATAAATATATAAAAGCATACGCGTATATATTTGTACAAATGTATAGAATATTTACATATATAATGCGCGCGTCCTGTATGCAAATTGTACAACAGAGGCACTGTAGTTTTTTAGTACACTACATACAACGGATCAACAATTTCATAAAACAAGAATCTTGTTACTTTGACGGAGAACTAACGAATAAACCCCTCTCCCGCTCGGTTTAAACAATTTTATAATAATTGTTTATGTGTCGTCTCTTCTACAGATGTGTGATAACATCACAGTAAGAACGCGCGCATACTGAGACATACGAAGTTCTTAAGACGCCGTATTTATTTCACTCCTTTATGATTTTGACCAAATTCGTCCTCTGATAAAGATCTCTTGTTGTTACATTCCCTCGTCTCAAAAATAAACAGATTTTAGTACCGATAGAATACTCGTAGAGTAGAGAATTACACAACTCTGTAAAAGCGAAAAACGCGCGCATAGAAAAAGAATAAAAGATAAATTTTAAAAACATTTATACATCTTCTGCTTTTGGTAATCACATATTGTTGTGCCACGTAACTGACATAACAAAAATAAAATAACAATATATAAAAATGTTTGTATCAAATTAATAAAAAACCAGTGTGCGTGTCTTTTTTATAATATTTCATATACAATTTATTATACATGTACACATAAACATTTTGAAAAGTAATAAGTATTATAAAATAAAATATATAAATTTTTTTGAGTTAATAGATGAGATATAGACAAGCAGTTTTCTTGTTTAAAAATTATAAACACCATGTGATTTTCAACGCATTGCTACTTGTAATCTGATCTGACTAAAAAGTGTGCATTTTTTTAAACAAAACCGATTTTGCCGATCGCTAAATTGAATTTGATAGTTCGATAGCGTCTAAATAGAAAGCAACACTTGTACGTATCTAGCAAGCTGTTTGCTACCGACATGTAGATAAAACGCATCGTACATAATGTACCAAGTAATCTTTTGTTAAAAAATTGATCATATAAAATGATCATACACAAAAAATGATCATATATACATGATATACAATGTGAATTACATAAACTTTAACAGCATAAATCTTAATAGTGTGAGCCATTTTCATCTATGATTATCTTTAAAAAAAGATTAATTGAATTACAATTGACCAATTGAATTACAATTTCGATTAAGCTAATCAGTCGATTAGCTTAATCGAAAATAATGAAAGCGACTCTCTTTGTTCTCTTGTATAAAACAAAAAGAAAAATAAAATCCAAAAAAAGCAAGCATGACCAAAAAGTATAGTAATATCAAATTTTTTATACAGCGACATCCACTATAACAGTTATATTTGTTTCGCCGAATACAAGATTTGTTAGATAGAGATCAATGTGTTTTGCACACATCCAAACGTACAGAAAAAAAATTTTAGTTTGATTTTAACGAGATATTGACAATGTTTCGATTTTCAACTTGATACGATTAGTCAAATCTTGCGCTTGCCCGCGTGTATTATGAATTAAAATTTTGTCCTTTATGAATAATTTAGTCATATTTTGTCATGGTATAAATATACATGGTATATATATAAATATACATGTCTATATAATTATACTACGTTTTCTGTCCTGTTGTCTATGTTAAACCTAAAAAAATAAATAAGTATATTATAAAGTACATATTAATACACATAATATACATATAAATAATATACATATAAAAATAAATAAATAATATATAATGTATGAATAATTTAGATAAAGCGAGTTACATGTAATAAAATCTGTAATAATTGTAACTGTATAACAAAATGTATTATACAAGTATTAAGTAAGTATATCATATATTGATTTACATTTGATAAGATAGTGTTCTTTCGTATAAGTTTTGCACATTATCAATTCTGATTTTCTACCGTTATGATGACAATATATAGTATTAAACTTTTATTTCATCTTATTAAAAGGTGTACTGGATAATCTATTTTTACACATTATTATTATTACTTATACATTTGTATGTGCTTCTCTATATTGTCTATATTGCCATAGCAAGTTTAGATACATTCTATATGCATACTGACACGGAGCAAAACAGAAACACCACAAGCTAAAAAAAAGACATATATTATGTACATATACAATATATGTACATGTATATCAGACAGGTAACTTTTTACAAATACAGTTGTACAAAACCGTTGGAAAAATGAAAACAACTTTTGTTTCGAATTTTTACACCTAATATCCAGAAATACAAGTACAAGAAATCAAAATCTATTTCAAAACTGCTTTATATGTATATATGACATTTTGACTGCAGTTTGAAACCCCGTTTACTTGAGTTGCACCACGCAGAAATTTAATTAATCACTGTTTGCGTTCTGCCTTGTGATTTATGTAGACGGAGTTTTAAGTTGTTTTACGTGTTGCTAAAATCTAAACTCTTTAAATGTGCAAAACATTGAATTATATACATCAAACATTAAAAGAAATCTTACAAAAATAGATATCCATGTGAAATCAAGTCACATAAACGATTGTAAATTGATTGTGAAACTATCCATATTATAACTATAATAATACACCATATCATTAAAGGATGTTTAAAAACCGAGTCAGTTTTTTCTTCTTTTTCAAAACTCTTTGACTCATAAAAAGACAATATTGAAGATCTAATAGGAATTTCTACCGATATATCTGGAAAAAAGAATTAAATCGATTATACTTCCGTATCATTGTAATTAATTGAAAAAGTTCTATCTTAGTTACTTTATACGTTTTAAACATATAATATAGTTTCTTTGTTTCTGACATTAACGAAAAGACACGAACAAATATGTGCGAGTAATTTTAATAAATGTATAAATTTTAGTCTTACCTAAGAACATAGTCATAAAGGCAAAACTCCAAAACAATTTTACAGCAATATTGTGCATTGTGAGATATTTTTGTGTAATGCACGTTCAATTGGAAACTTACAATTATTATATTTGTTTGAAGATTTAATGTAGGAATATAAAAGCATGCGTGTATGTACGTAAGAATGTATAGAAGATTTACGCGTATATAATACGCGCGCACACTGTATGCGAATTAACAACAGAGACACTGTAAGTTTTTGGTACATATATGTATAAACAAATCGACACTTTTATAAAACGAGATTCTTGTTGCTTTAACGGAGAATCGACGAATGAACTATTGAAATATACGCATTTTTATGTTATAAAACGCTCGCTTATCTCGCTTATCTTTGTGTCTCTTCTACAGATTTGACAACACCACGGTACGAACGTGCACGTACTGAGAGATACAAAGGTCTTAAGACTCTGTTAAATTTACTCTTGTATATTTCCTTCGAAATTCGTCCTTTCACTGATAGTGTATTGTATACAGATCTTTCGTACATTTTCTCTTATCCTAAAGATAAACAAATTTCAGTAACGATTGACGAGCCGAAGAGTACAGAACTATTTGGCTGTACAAAAGCAGGTACAAGAAAAGCATAGAAAGATACATTTCGAAAAAAAGATAAAAATCTACATTGCGTCATATACATAAAAAAAATACCGGTTTAAGTAATAGTTTGTGCAATAATTTATCCAAATATTGTTTGTGATATTAGGTCTTCAATTAAACAAAAAGTTTAGCAAATTGCGCAGTATGATAAACCGAACATTTTCAAAATAATCTAAACTATTTTATATATTGCGATAATGTACGTTGAAATATGTTTGTTGTATTTTTTGTGCTGTTAAATTATTGGCTGCTGATAATGTTTGATAATTCAATATTGGTATAATCGTGACTATGTAAACATTATGTCACATCAACATGCGTTATTCGGTTTTTTTGTAAATTAATTATAATTATTTCATAAACACAAATAAAATATTTTATATAGATTTATATAGATTTTATATAGATAGATCGAATTTAGAATATTTCACTGTTCTTCTTGCATAATTGTTTATTCGTAGTTTTACGTCTACATTCGCCCAATTTGTGATAGATATAAATCTATAATCTAAAGCTAATTATTATATTATTATTAATTATTGTTGTGTAGTTTATATACAGGAAACGCGCGTTCTACGATAAAGAAGACAAATAGATATTCCACGATGCAAACTTTTTTACAAGCTGTACGGATTATCACTTTTGTAGCTTTATTTTTAGGTAAGAGCAAACATAGAATTCCTTTATGTTTATTTACGCAAAATTGTATATTTATATACATAGAATTAGTTAAATACACGTTTTATTACTTTTTGACTTACTGATGAGTGAAACTAGAGAGCGCGTATCGTGTGTACGTTGGCAATGTTACAACTTAACTGTTTTAGCGATTTATGATAATGACACAAACACAATTGAGTTACTTTCTTTATTTCTAGACGCTAGAACACACCATGTAGATAAATCGATTCTTCCTGATGAGGACACATCAAATCATTTTCATGTGAATCATGACGTAATCAAAACATATGACAAACCAAGTGGATTAACCAATATTTTTGATTACGTTGTAACACGGCCGACTTTGTTTAGAGTTGTCTTATTAATTCCTGCTATTGGATTTGGTTGTTATGTTTATTGTTTGGCGCGATGGGCCCTAGATGATGAGAGCACAGTAGTAGAGATATTACGAGATAGTGTGTTTTGTCTATGGTAACATATATAACCTTTTTTCCATTTTGCACACAATTTTTTAATGCGCCCGAAAAACATGCGTTATATAGTAACGTCACTGGTAACACAGTTTATTGCAGAATACGATTAAGACTTGCTGTCAGAAACCCAATAACACGTTAACTTTAGTTTAATAACAAATAAATTCTTAATATTTATTGATAAAAAATAAAATAAGATAAAAATTAAAAATAATTATGCTCGCGATATGTTTTCTCAACTCAAAGAGAGATCACATTGTTTTTTATAGTGTAATGTTACTGTGTGAATATGCAAACTGATAACTCTTTATAAGAATAATTATAATTTTTTGTGTATTACCTGAGATTAAACGGAGAACAGAATGGAAATATCTATTTAGATGTAGATTATATACAACATGACCAAAGTCATAAAATTGTACATACTTATTCGAGACATCTTCATTGCGTTCTTCATTTCTCGTCGGTTTAGACAAAAAATGTATTTGAGCGTGTTTTCAAAGACACATGTTCTTTATATATTGACGGATTGCTTCTATAGGTATGATATTTATTTATGTTTGTGTTTAGTTTTCCACTTACATACGTTTTGCTATTGTTTTCATTCTTGTGGCGCAAAATTGTGGAATTAACAAGACCCGCAATCGATGAAAATTCTAATGAAGTGAGATTTAGAACAAGAAATAACAATGTGAGTACAAGATATATAAGTAAAATCGTAAGATTAAATAACATAATATTTACTAATGTTAAAAAGTGTAGAGTTATGGAAGTTAAGTAGCACAGAAATGATAAATAGAAATATACATGACGGTGAATAGATATAACAAGTGTGTACAAAATATTCTAACATAAAATGTAATTATCATTTGCTGCTTTCTTGAACACAACTGTTTAAATTTAGTACATACTAAACTCATACATAAAGTTATTATGTAAGTTAATAATAATAATAATCTGTCGCGTTTTTTCTGTTTTTAGCCAAATGTACAAGAGATTGATGAGTAAGAACAACCTGATAAAAGTGATCAACAGTTTTATACTTACCTATACTATTAATATTAGTATATAAATAGGTAATAATGTAGAAAATTTTGCGTATTTCAAAATTGATCAGAGAATGGTATTTTTTAATAGACACACATGCACACATGTGTTTGAATAGCAGATTTTATAGAATTTATACTATAATAGAGCATAAATTCTATTGCAACTGAATTTAACTTCCTCTAACTTATATTGTGGATAAAAAAATTTTAATTAAAAGAGAAACACATTTTGAAAGAAAAAAGGAAAGTTTTAGACATTTTTAGAAACTTTTCACAATTATCAACAAGAAATATATAAGGCCTTACGAGCCATTCGTAGGATGTTTGTGCGGAAACTGTGCGTGTACATATATATATATATATATATACATGTAACAAATTCTACTTGTAAATTTTTACAAGTAAGAATTGAGATTTACATTTAAGAATTGAGATTTCAATTAAAAAAAACACTTGTAAAAATTTACAAGTAGAATTCGTTACATGTATATATATATGTATATGTACACGCACAGTTTCCGCACAAACATCCTGCGAATGTCTCGTAAAGCCTTATGTATTTCTTGTTGACAATTTCAACGAGCCTTAAGTTTTAATTATTTTTCACAATTACTTTTTATACTAATTACTTTATATACTAATTATATACTGTATAAGAGCACATAGAAATATATAACTATGTAACTTTGACTCGAACTATTGTGTTTTATATTTCTTACGATATTTTAACGATTCACAGAAAAAAGAAAAAAAATTAGTTTTTTTCTTTTTTTGAAGCTTTATTCCTTATAATATATTCTTATTATCCTTATAATATATCCTTTCCGAATATTGACATTTTTTTCAAGTTATTGGATGTTAAAAACATTCACATATCGAAAGTCTCTAAAACTTATACATTCCCTGGGTGTGTCCCAAGATGATTGTTATGTTACATGACTGATATAACAAAGACAAACTAATATTATAAAAAATAATTTATATTTAATTGATAAAAACAGTTTTTTTTTTAATCTTTATATTATTTTATATACAAGTTCTATTTTCTACATATACAGAGTGTCCGACAATTGTGTAACATCTCTCGCAGGCAAGAGTAAACCTGAGTTGTATACTAAACTCTTATATCATTTTGCAAAATTCGTAATAGTCACCCAGATCTTAATTAACAAATAAGTATCCGCGAATAAGCATGCGTCGGGCTGTCTTACACGTGGTAATGAGAGAATCGGGATACTATTCATGAACAGTATCCCGAGATGAATTTCTCAAAATATAAATTTAATTAAGTTTAGAAGATAAGTTTCCTCACGTGGAAATACATGCTTACTAATATTAATGCTTTATATCGTAATTGTTGTTAAGATCGCATCTCCTCGCTGGTCGTTATTATAATATACCTTGCTTGTGTGTATCTTGTTTAATTATTTATTAATATATATTCTTTACATTATTTAAATATTTTTGTCCAAATGTGTGTATAGTATAATATTTTTACTAATGTCGAGAATTCGTGACTGTCAAATTTATAGACGTCAGTGTAAATCCCTGTGGCACCGTCGTGTGCTTATTACTTGTAATTTTTTAAATTCTAATATATTTTGTCTTTTTTAATTACAAGATAGTTTTGAAAGGAATTTACACGCACTTGATTTACATATCAAGTCTTATAAATATTATGAACACAGCTTTTGCTATAGCGAGTTTGCCAAAGTCAAAGTAGAGAATGTTTTAATTTTTCGATTATAGTTAAAAGCGATTAAGTCTATGGTACACGACGAATTTATAATTTTTTGATTTCTACTTGACATAATTAGTCAAATCTAGGGCTCGCACGCATGTATCATAAACTTCAGTTTCGTTACTTTCAAAAAATGTGGTCACATCTCGTCGTAGTATAAATGTACATATAAAACAATAGTATAAATATACATAACTACCTATACACATACCGAGTAATCTTCATAATTTGAATACTGAAAAGAAATAAATATATATATTAGTGTACATATTACTAATATATAAATAATTTAGGGAAAGAGAGTTATATATGATGGAACACATTTCTATCTAGTAATTATAACTTTTTAAAAATATTTTAGAAATATTATATTGATTTATTAGTATTGGGGTAATACTTACACTTCCATCCGTACGCGCATTTCTGTGTCTTGTAAATAATCGTTGTAAGACTTGCAAGTTTACATGCCACTTACATGCATATAACACAAGATGACAGATATACGAAGCGCTGTAAAAAATTTCCACACACATATGTTAGTTGGCTTATCAAGTTTCATAGGTTTTTTGCTGTAGTAAGTAATTTTGCTTATATGTAAAATAATTTTGATTGCTACTATGTTCAGGTAATACTGTATATGCATATTTTTGTTAATTTCTCTCCATCATTTCCTGATTAAGCTTAATGCAATATATAATTACTTTACTTATTATTTGTTTGCTAATAAGACAACAATACTAAAATACGTGTTGTTTCTATAACAAGAAACCGAAATTTATTTCAAAACCGCTACGTATATTATATTACGTTCTTAGTGCAGTGTAAAGCCTGGTTTTTATAAATCGCTGTTCGCAGAAAATCAACGAATCATCATTGCGTTCTGCGATCTGTAACTTATGTAAACGAGGTTTTAAGTTGCTTTAAGCTTGTTCTATATTAAGCGCAAGATGCAAACGCAAGTAGCAAGTCAGAAATTAACTTAAAGGCAATCGATCAAAGTGATTCGTCAATTCCATGAGACCTCCGACTTGCGTTTATGTCTTGCGCCTGATGTAGGCTTTACATGTACATGCATGATATTATTAAAATTCATTTTTTTGATTGTGCAAAATATTAAATTATATATAAAAGAAATCTTACATATTTCGATCTTCATTGTCCGATTTACATCTTCCAAAGTAACACGTTTGAAAAAGTATCCATAGTATAAGTAAAATAATACCACATGTCAGTACAGGGTTTCTAAAATACGCGGCATAAACTTCTGTATTAAATCTATTTGACTCGTGAGAATAAAATGTTGATTGAGAAGATTCTACAGGATTTACTCGTAGATCTGAAAAAAAAAGAATTAAATCGACTATAAGTTTGCATAATTATTATTAATATAACTAATTTAGATAAAGTCACACTTTATCGATTGGGCACGCTAAATGACGTTTATGGCCAATGTTCATAATTAGATATCTTAAGCCCGTTCTACATTGATCGCAAACACAAACGCAAGGTATAGATCTCGTAGAATTGACCAATCACGCTAGTCAATTGGCTGATTTGATCAATACGATTAGTCAATTCTACCAGACCTGTTCCTTGCGTTTGCGCTTGCGATCAATGTAGAACAGGCTTTATATGTAAGATCGTCTATGAATACCGGTCTATATGAAATATATGAAACAATCATATACTGCGAAGTATGTGTTGAAACGACACAAGAATTTGAAAAAAAAGACGATCAATTGTTTTCTATTTTCAGAAAATGCTCCCAGTAACAAATGATTGTTTATAGCAAAAGCACTCGGTCGATAAAGTGTTAATCAGAAAAGTTGTACATGTAGTTACTTTATATGTTTAAAATGTACAATGTGATTTCTTTATTTTGAACATTAATTAACGAAAAAATAACATGATATAACATACATACGCGTGCGCGCGCGCGCGTGTGATTTTCTTATATGTAACTTCTATTCTTACCTGAGAGCCTTACCAGAGTCATAAAAGTAATAATCCGTAATGTTTTTACAACAATTTTGTGCATTGTAAAAAAATTTTTGTAACCCACGCTCAATTGGAAACTTACAATTATTATTTGTCTGAAGATTTAACGTATAAATATAATAGCGTATGTAAAACTATATGTACAAGAGTATGTATAAATATTGTACAATTATGTACAATATTTATACGCAATGCGCGCACTGTATGTGAAGTGTATACGGCACTGTATTATTTTTAGTACACTATATAACGGATCGACACTTTTATAAAACTAGATCCTTGTAGCTTTAACGGAAAATCAACGAATAGACTATTGATATGAAATATACACACTTATGTTATAAAAATTGCTTATTTTTGCGTCTCTTCTACAGATTTGACAACATTACGATACGAACGTGCACATACTGAAAGGTACAAAGTTCTTGAGACGCTGTATTTACTTCATCCATGTACGTTTCCAACGAAATTCGTCCTCTTACTGTTTGTGTGTGTGTGTGTATAGAGACCTTTCGTTGTAATATATCTCGTCTTACGGATAAACAGCGTTTAGTAACGATAGAACAACCAAAGAGTAGAGAACACGTCTGCGGGCAAAAGCAGAGATAAGCAAAGAAAAAAGAGAAAGATACATTTTGGAAAGAAAGGTAAAAATCATAATCTACCTCGCGTCATAAAAAAATATACCGTTTTAATAGTTTGTTGCAACGTTACAATACTTGTTACACCGAGATTGTGTAAAATATTATAATATTATAATATTTTATGTCAAAAGAGTCACATTGCGAAACGTGATCATCTTATATTTGTTTGCGCACAATCGCGCAAGTTTACCGACGTAATTTAAAATTAATAATAACAAACGCAACGAATCTACGACATTTGTTACCGCGTTATATTATATGTCTGCAATTTTATTGATATTATATGTCTGCAATTAAACAAAAACTTTAGCAAATCGCACTTTGTGGTAAGACAAACAGAAACACATTTATATAATAATGTAAAGTATTTTATATATTGAGACAGTGTACAGATGACGAATGTTTGTTAGAATTTTTGTGATGTTACTGACTGATAGATGTTCGATAATTCAATGACCATATTAGTATAATCGTGTCTATGTGAACATTATGTTACATTTTGCGGTTACGTTTTTCAGTTTTTTTTGTAAATTAATTATAATCAGTTTGTGAACACAAAACAAATTTTATATAGATATCAAATTTAGAATATTTCACTGTATCTCTCGAAGTTTTGAAAATACTAATAAGAACCGCGGAGAAATCACGAGTCTCTCAGTAGTTGAACATATGTTACCGTTGTGATATTACGTCCTCAAACAAACAAAACTTTAGCGAGTCGTACTGTATGACAAACGAACAAAAACATATTTACATAATATTGTAAACTGTTTTATACATTGAGACAATGCACGATGACAAATTTTTCTTTTCCGTACTTTTACATCAATAATGTGCGTTATTTGATTTTTTTTTTAATTAACAATAATTGCTTTATCGGTGCAAATAAACATATTTTATATAGATATCACATTAATTTCACTGTATCTCACGCGTAATTTTTTATTTGTATTTATGTATCTACATTTGCAATTTGTGACGGATACATACTATCTTATAAATTAAATTATATCTATTTAAATTATATCCTATCTTATAAATTTATAGCCATTATTATATGTCGTGTAATTTATACAGAAGACGTGCTCTACAAAATAGGGAAGATAAATAGATATTTCACAATGCACACTGCACTGATTATCACTTTTATGACTTCATTTTTAGGTAAGAGAAAACATAGAAACACTTGTGGTTACATAGACATATAAATAATTAAACATTTTATATTTTTTGTCTTATCTCTTTTTGGCTTACTAATGTTTAAACTAGAAAACACGTGTTATACATTGACAATGTGTAATATTACAACTAAATTAAAGTAAATGTAATAGAAACACAATCAGTTTATTTCTTTTTAACAATTTAACGAAGTGTTTGAGATCTTGAAATTTTAAAATCAATAACGCGAAATTTAACCGTCAATATAAGCTAACGTTGAATGCTCGTGCGAAATAAAAAAATAAATAAACTATAAAATAAATATATATATATATATATAAATATATGTATATATTATATTTGTACTTGTTTTATTTTTACCTTTTTCGCAATAGAATTAAATTAAATAGGAGAGAAAACGAGCATTTCTCATATATGTGATGCAAATCCAGCATTCTATATGACCTCACGCGAATTGATATTTCAATTCAAAAATTTTCACGTGTAAAAATTTACACAAGAAAATATATACATATATATTTATTTCGCATCGACTATTCAGCATTGGCTCTCATTGACCGGTTAAACTTCGCGTTGTTGATTTTATTTCTTTTTGTTTTTATAGAAGCTACAACATACAATGTCTATAAATCGGTTCTTTTTGATAAGGAACAAATTTATTATGAAGATCCCATAGTGATCAACAAGACTCTAGAAAATGAAACAACGGAATTAGGGATTTATAATTTTTTTGTAACGTGGCCGAGATTGTTTCTCATTTCTTTTGTCATCACTTTTGGCGTATCTTGGTATTGTTGGTACAGTGTTTGTTCACACCTTTGGTACCAAGACAGACAGAGGACACTAAAGGGGATTCTGCTTTGTATATTGTAACATATAGCCTTTTTTTTATCTGCATGCATTATAACAACGTCACTGGTAACAGAGTATCTATAATTGAGCTTAGATTTGCTATCAGAAACACAGTGACACATTATCTTTAGTTTAGTTAGTAGCTAACGAATTCTTAATATTTACTACAAATAAATGTGCTTGCGATGTGTTTTTTTTAACTCAAAGAGACCACATTGTTTCTTGTGACGTTACTGTGAATATGCAAACTGATAACTTTATAAGAATAATTATATTTTTTGTGTATTATCAAGAGGCACGGTAGTGCCTCGGGCCAAGTTCACGCGCAACAAAGTGGCGCTCGAACTGCGCGAGCACACTGTGCCTGTTATACGCGAGATTCATGCATTTTATCTGTGAATAACGGAGAAAAGAATCGAAATATCTCGAATATGTACAAAAACATGTATTTTTAGATATACCATACGTCACACTACGTAAAATAGTTATAAATATGCATTTGTACATATCCGAGATATTTTCATTACGTTCTTCATTTCACGTCAGTTTACAGAAAATGTATTCGAACGTGTTTTCAAAAATACGGTTTTTATTGATAGGATAGATTGCTTACACATGTAGATATTATATTTATCTTTGTTTGTGTTTAGTTTTCCTTGTGCGTTTTTTTCATCCCTGTGGCGCAGAATTATGGAATTAAGAAGACCGCCCGTAAATAATGAAAATTGATTGGAAGTAATATGTACAGCAAGGAATATTAATGTAAGTACAAGATATAACAAAACCATCATGAAACAAATTAAATAACAATATTTAATAATGTTAAAAAGTGTGAAGTTATATTATATAAGTTAAATAGCACAGAAATGATAAATAGAAATATACATGACGGTAAATAGATATAACAAGAGTGTGTACAAAATACACTTTAACACAAAATATAATTTATTATTTACTGCTTTCTTGCATACAACTGTTTAAATTCAGCACATACTAAACCTATGTATAAAGATATCACATGTACATAAGATAATAATAATACTCTGTCTCTTTTTGTTCTTTCTTCAGCCACGTCCAGGACAACAGATGAATAATCTTGAATCAAAACTATTTAGTGTAGATTGATGAAAAAATGATCATCATAGTTTTATACTCATATATATTATTTATATTAGTACGTATTATTTATATTATTTATATTTTTCATATTAGTACATAAATAAGATATATAGACAGTTTTACTTACTTTGAAATTGACTAGAAAATGATATTATCTGATGGACAGTCACGTATACAATGTTTTGATATCACAAGTTTTCATAGGATGTATATAGATTGTAAATAATGGAGCGTAAATATTATTGCAACTGATTTTTACTTCGTCTAAATGTATACTGTACATATCAAAGAAAATTTTTTTCTGTCTCAGAGTGAGGTTACATATATATATATATATATATATATGCAAAGTTTTATTAATTACTTTGACTAGGAATGACATTTCCTGATGGACATGCACTCGTACAGTGTTTTGATATCAAGATTTAGAACATACTTTTTAGAGCATAAACTTTATTGCAATTGAATTTAACTCGATCCAAATATATAATTTGCGTATTAAAAACAAGTTTTTTCTAACGTCTCAGAAAAAATTCTCGTAATAATAAGTTCATAATAAGTATCATGAAAAACCTAGAAGACAAAAAAATAAATAATGATATTTTTGTAGGAATAATAATTTATGTATTTTCAAGAGCGTAAACGCCTTTGCACACGAAGTAACTCCAATAAGGGAACAATAAAAACATTATTGGATTCCACTTTTACGTACGAAGGCATTTATGGTCTCGATTGTATGCGTGTGCCCGCACGCGTAGAAGGTTTCCGTTTAGCAAAAATAGATAACTTACATATATACGTTCACAGCTTTTCCTTATTTGCTATAAATTACTTATTTATTATCTTATTAATCGAAATTATTTATTATTTTATTTATCTTATCTGAAAAAAATATATAAACTACTAATTATATTTAAATGTAAATTAATGTAAATTTTAATATAACTTTTTAATATATATATATATATATATATATATTTATATATACACATTTATATGTGTCTATATATACATGTGCATATGTACATATATGTATATGCATATATATATGTACATATATGAACACATCTATAGTTATATTCATATATGTATCTAGTATAGTTTCAAATTGTAATTAATTATCGAATAAAAAAATGAACTCGCATTTATCAGATGCGGATTACTAATAATGTACAAAAAAAATTTTATAATGTACAAAAAAAAACGATACATATATTGTAATTATAGAACATGTAAAAATATGTAACATATATAATATATATAATATATTACATCTTATACATAGGTGGATATATATGTATACAGAATAAGAAGTTTTGACACAGCCGAAGTACGAAGATAAGTTGGGTTATTTTATGAACCAAAAGATCATACATCATTTTGCAAAATTCGCAATATTTGAGTTGATTAAGTAATTTATGTGAGTTAATAAACACGTGGAAAGAAATGATGAAAGATTTTCAGTTATAGTGCCGTAAAAATCAGTTGATCGTAACACACGTGCCGCTTGTTTATTTGTTCCCATCTGTCGCTGTTAGGAAAAGAAATTTGCATGAGGTAAAATATTTTTTTTTATAATCCGAAATTACACACGCCTATAGAATCTAAACTGTTGCTTTCCATTTTCGACTATATAACATTTAATCTTTTATCCAACTTTTTATTAACTCGACGACGATTTGGCGCGTATAAAAAATTTTGTCAAAAAAGACACGCGTGAAAAAAATTCTGTTCTACGTCAAAAATCTGTTCTACACGACTCACCTTTCTTTCAAATGTTTACTTAATTCAGAAATATGTTAATTTTAGTTGTATGTGTCATTCTGTGCCAGCATATTGTTACGGTTTTGTTTGCTGATAGCAAACAAAATTTGTACGTCACAAATAGATGACGGATGCTGGGTGCTGAAAATTTTTTGAGAAAATTAGTAATTTGTTTTCTCTTTCGCAGATATTGTTTTTGCACAATATCAACATGTAACAACAATTTCTTTTTATATTCGTTATTTGAATCTGTTTTTTTAAGCTTTTATGAATTCGAGAAAGAAATTTGAGTCGTGAAAGATTTCTGTTGTCGTAATTATTGTAATTATTTCATTATCAGATCTCAACACTATGATTATATATTTAAGTAAAATTGGAAACAATTAATTCAATTTTTGAGAATCACGACTAAATCGCGTCGAGCAATTCAACTTTCAATTCATTCTTTTCTGAATAGATTAAAAGTATTTACGAATTTTGAAATTCATTTAATAAACTTTATACACATAAAATTATGATCAAAATTAGGTGACTGAGAGAAATGCAAAAAAAAAAAAAATACCTACTACCAACAAAGAAGAAAACATCCTTGCAATCCGTCTTGTCACAGTATCATATAAGTAGCTTCTATATAAAAATATATATTATCTTAGAAAAGACTACTTACATCTCTATGTACATTATTTAGTCACAAATAGAATAGTTTTGCAATGTGAAAAGCAAGATGCATCTGTTGTTTTCTTTTTTGCTTTTAAATATTGATTAAAAATTCTCGCATATATAGAAACATTTCGTATCTTCTATCTAATATTTTGCTAAACTCGGCGATGATTTGGCACGATACAAGAAATTTACGGACACGCGCGGAAACGATTCGTAAAATGATTGCAAGGTAAAAGCTTTCTGCACACAATACGTTAGATTGAGGTATATGTCGTTGAGTTTCTTTCCCGATTGTGACCCTATATCATCTCTGAGTTTGCTCTTTTTTGCCAAAATATAAGTATAAATATATTACATATATATTACATGCGTATACGCACGCGCGCATTTTGTTTTTTGTCGAAATACTCCGGCATTGTAGATTTGAGATCATCTAAGAGCTCTTTAAGGCCTTGTCTTCGGCCGCGCTCCATCTCATTGTGTAGTTTTTTTTTATGCTCAATATCATATTGAGCACTTGTTGTAAATATATTGTTTATAAGAGGATAAGATGGGGCAGATTGGGTTCTTGCCCCTTTAAAAAATGTTTTATTATTGAAGTCACTATGCGTAGACTTCCGTGGTCTACCACGTGATCTTTTTTTTACCTGCGGTGGATTTCTACGTATTGAAATATCTGCGTAGGATTCGATGTCTACGTCAGTATCTGCAACAGAGAATCGAGGCATTTCCTCAGTCACACAATTTTCATCAAATAATATTTAAAAAATAATAGAACTAAATTCAAATGAGAGAGATTTGACAAACGCGGGGTCTCTCGCCGAACTTGTAGTTTCGGAAACGCATCCACTAATAGATTAGCACGGGTTAAGATATTGTTAATGTGATTGTCAAGAAATAATCAAAGAATAGTAAAGGAATAAGAGAGCTAAGTAAGATCAAAGAATCGCTCACCTGAATTAATTAATAACTCAATAAATATATTGCAAATTTAGCAAAATGATAAATGGCTTTCCGTTTAGATTAACCCAATCTATTTTCACACTTCGACTGTGTCGAAATTGTTCAAACGCTTTTTAGTTAGTTAGTTAGTTAGTTTATTATACCTTCCTGCCTACCGGCTTTGAAGGGGACTTGGTTACATTTCTTACAATTTTCTTACAATTTACTTTTTATATATATCTTATCCTATTACATATCTCATTTTTGCGAACGCCTGTTATTTTTATTACCCTTCCTGCTCTGTCTAGACTCAAACGCTTTTTATAAATATATACATATGTGCATTTATACAATATACATATGATTACATATGTCTCTACATATGTAATCATACGTTTGTCGAACATGTATAGCAATCTCGCAAGAGAACAACGCGAACGATAAATATGTATTATCTCTGTATCTATTCTTAAACTTGTTATGTACATAAGACGTATTCTTGTAATGTAATGCACGAAAATTTATATCACATGTCATTATGTTGTCATATTATGTATATCATGCGTATATATTTATTATTATATATGTATGTATATATGTATTATTTCCTATTTATTGTATACATTAAAATGATATGCATACTTCTCGAAAAAAAAGTTGACTAATTCTGTTACTTCTCCTTAATATTTGCGTAAGGAACTTGCAAATGTTGCGTTAAATATGTATAAACATCTTTAAGTCGTCTTTTATTCATATTTTAGTGGTATGTGCTGTCTTGTTTCTTTACATCATAATATGCACCACATACTGAAGACGCGTGCAATATTGACTAAACACATGATTAGTTTTTAGTTTTTTTTTGCATTTATTGCTCGGATCTGAAAACGTCTTTCAAGAATAAAAGATAATAGTGAAATCTGGTCGACCAGTAAATTTAAAAATAAAAATCAGTAAAATAAAAAAATAATAATAATTTCTGAGTGTCGACATTTTCGTGGTCTTAAATGTAAAAAAGATTGTTGCGATTTACATATTAAAAAATTTTCTAAAACTTATACAACTCCTGCAGATTAACTGTAATCCAAGATGAATGTTATGTTACATGACCAACATGACAAAAAATAATGAAATATACGTATAAGTTTTTATTCATTAATAAAACATACATTTCTAATATCGTACAGTCGCGGTCACTGAATCGTTTCGTGGACGCGGGGAGCTAGGGGTAAAAGAGACGGTATTCCCTAGCAGTAAGTATTGCCATCACTTGTTTTTGATATAATAAATAAATAATTTTAATTTATAATAAAAAAAATTAAGTGTTCTTACACAATACAAACACATTACACTTAGTGATAATAGCACAAATTATTTTCAGATTAGCGGGAAATGGTTCTTACAACAGCTACGGTTTATAAATCTCTGGGTAAGCGATTTTAACGAGTATTATTAATATTATTTTTATATCTGTATGGAAGTGTATGTTACTTTTTCTGCTTGTTCAGTTATAAACTACTGTTATTATATAAACTACTAAACGACTAAGTAGAAATAAAGAAAAACATAATAAGTTCTATATGAACTATTAGTCTTTTTTCTATAAAAAAAAAAAATATATTTTATGTCTCTTATCAAACTTATACACAAATATACAAAATTTTATAATAAATATATTTTGTAATCTGTTTTAGGATCTATTTGTTCTCGATGCCATTAAACAAAAAATTGAAGATCGTCGTTTATTTTTATTTAAAATGCAAAACATATACTTAAGTTATAAGCCCGACTATTTACTTGATTACAAAAGCGTAACCAAATAAGTTTTCTTTTTATGTTAGTGTGCTTTTTATATTGGAACAAAGTGTTGTAGTCAAAATACTCTATCAATTAGTTGTGTTCAATTCTTATGTTTAAGTAAGATTTATTTTATGATAACAAAAACTACTGATTATTAAAATATTAAAATCGGAAATACACTTTTCGGATTTTAATATTTCATAATTTGCTAGGTGTTAATCACACACCAAGTAAATTTGTTTCTTTGTTAAGATACAGTATCTATATTATTATTTATATCACGCCAGCTGCTTCATACGTGTATATTTAAATATAACACAGTAATATGAATATATAAATCATGCGTTAATAAAGTTACAGTATCTAGGTATAAAATTTTATGAAATGTAAGAGAATAATTTATATCATTCTATATCATTCAGTGTTATATGAAAATATACGGTAATTAATCAGTAGTATGTATAAAATGTTAAGGGAGTTAGTATTTATTAAGTTTGTTTTACAAGACTATATTCATTTAATTTAGTTATAATATTTTAGTTATAATAAAAATAATATTTGCATTAAAAAGTTTTCTTATTACTTTCTATCGTTTCTTTAGTTTTTTACATTATGTAATAGTTTTCAATAAGTTTACATGTGAACACATTTATATGCATGCATTTGCGTCTTCTATTGCGTTTGCGTCTTGCGACTAATGTAGAACAATGACCTTTTGATGCTTATCACAATCGCTATTACTTTCATTGTATTTATTGATTTCATATAAGCAGTATCAATTAAAAGCGGAATTGTGATTACGTTACTTTGAGTAGGTCAACACCCTGTATATATATATAGCACTGCCAAGGTAAAGTGAAGGTCACATCTATTTTTTTACACGGATTTCTTTATTTTTTTATTGCACATTCTTATAGTTTAATTAAATTAATAAGGGAGAGAGAGCTTTTCAAAATACTATAATAAAGTTTATTTTCATTAAGTACTTTTAGAATTATGAGAGTTGAATATTAAAGTATCGCACAATTTACACACTCGCGTAAGAAAACACTATCTTAGGTAACATTTCGTGCAATATTGCAATAATTATTGTTACCACGAGATTATATTAAAACGTTTTAATTATATTTATTTGCACTATCAATATTTCTTATTATGTTTATGTTTTACTACAGAACGTAACATGACAAGTCTCTCTTAAATAAAGTCACAAACGCAACGATATCATGAGACAAAAGCTATTGATGTATTTATTTCTAATTCTAAATTATCTGCTACTTTTTATTAAGTGTCATGCATATGTCAAGTTGTTTTTTTTCTTCGCGTACAAAATTGGCTTGCAAATGCGCGGTAAGAGAGTGGTTATAAATGAGAAAAGTATTTATATATTTATAAATGTTTATGTGTGTATTTACACACACACACACACACACACACATTTCTTAGTATATCTTTTTTTCGAATCGATAATGTTCCACGGAATATAAAGCTAACGTTTAGCATTAATAACGTCTTTAATAACGTCTTCGAGTAAAAGTATAGAAGCGAAAATATGACCGCCTAACTGACATATTGTTCCCGTTTTCTTGCGAATGTCGTGAGAACAGAGTGAAAGCAAAAGCGGATAGGTGACGATAACAATTCTGCGATTCTCCGCGGAGAAACGTCGCCGATAACATACAAATTGTCACGATCGATAAAAATTATTGAGGCTTCTGTGTGGCCTCTCTCTTTTGTTTTCTCACGCGAGCGTTGATCGAGTAAGTGAGATATGATTTTCGTTGTTTTCGCGAAAGGAGAAGTACGCGATCAATTTTGCTACTTTTATGAGAGTAGCGTTTCTATATGAGACGCAGCGCACCACGTGGGAACAGACGGAATTCGATTGCGATTGTCGTCATTTCTAATTATCCAGTCACTCTCCGGAGTGATCAGACGTTTAACGTACAACAACATCAGCAATCATACGTTTTATAATGAAGTCTCGATCTCAAGGTTTCACAGATATACTCCTCTCTCGGTGCTGAAACTTTCTCACCGGCTTCTTCGAGCGTGATTAAATACCATTTTTTTTTTTTTTTAATACTCGAAACTTGATTGTAATTACAAGTGATTTTCTGTTGTAAGAAATAATTACCAATACTATTTAGAGAAAGAGAGTGAGAGAGAAAGAGAGAGAGAGTACAAAATAAAATTACTATACAAATACAAGCGTTCGCTCACAATTGAGTTTATTTCTGAAATGAAATAAATTACAATGACTATTGGGCCGGTCAAGTAGTCTCGCGGCCTGAGTGCTAGGATTACGAGTAGGGAGGTCTCGAGTTCTCGAATCCACACCTTCAATTTTTTTTCCGTACCGTTCAGTCGAATTTATCAATTGCGAACTGAATCGGACCTCCAGTCAGTTCGAAGCACTTCCGGTGGTTCAGAATTCACCTAAAATCTGTAGACCCGTCTGTAAGATCCAAGTTGTACCACAAAATAGTTGAAGCGCCACTTTTTGTGTTCGGGATTATGAAGAAATCCACTAATAAACTGTCGGGCCAAAACTTAAACGCACGAGTTAAATTTTTGGCTATAATAAAATAAAAATTTTTGTTACTGTTTACGATCCAATCATTATACTACCTCGTATAATGGCCCTTCTCTATATTATTGAAATTTCACGAAGCCAAAATTTTCATTCTGATTGAAATAAATTACATTTGCTTTGTGAATTACATTCTATTAGACGAGAGTGTCGTTGCGATATCGGCTTTAATCGCCATCGATCCATATATTTGAGAAAAAGAGAGATATATTATATATCTTCCAATAAATAAATAAGCCAGTAACAGATGTGAGAGAGAAACAATCGCGCGATTGTGTGAGAATTCAATTCGTTAAGGAAGTGGTTCGCTCGCTTGTGGGATTCATTACAAGTATCGGCGGTTGCGTCTCTCCGTCTCATCAGGGCCGCTAAATTACTACGAGGGCTCATTTTTGCTTTAACGCGATTAGCAAGGCGAACAGCGGCTCGCTAAATAAGGCAATCCCGCGATGGTTGTTGATTACCGATGTAGAAATACCGCATCATGTTTTTTTTTTTTTTTTTTTTTTTTTTTGTTCCAAATTGCGGCTAATTGTGAACGTCGACGATCACGTATCTAATGATACAATCGAGGGGAGGATGGCGTTCCTCCTCGAGTCACATCGATTCTCTCCCTCGAGGGGTCAGAACTTTCACGACGCGCTACATTCTTCGAGCATTATCTCGTTTCGATCGATTTGATCGAGCGCTCGGTTAATTTAACACGGTGAAACCATACCCGCTGCATCGTCGCCGCCGCCGCCGCCGCCGCCGTTCGGAGTGTTTCTCTTCTTCTTCGCCGATTTCGAAGTCGCTGACCAACGCGGTTATGCCTGGCACTAATGATCAATATCTAGGCGCATCTCAATTAAATCGAACGATATATCTGCGACGGATCATAGACTGCGCATCAGGTATTATAAAATGATCCTGCAGCGTCGCGGGCCGCTACGTTCTAACGAATTTTCACAACGAAAAGTCTCTCTACACTTTCGTGCCAGTTTCTCAAATGAGATAATAATATCAATCGGCACTTACCGCGTTTGCTACTAGCATTACATAAATTACAATATTTCTGTCTCTCTCTCTCTCTCTCTCTCTTTCTCTCTTTTATTTAAAAACTTAAGAAATTTTCTTCTTGATTTGACCCATCTCGCTTTCGGATTATATTTTTTTTTATTGCGAGATATCCCGACTACATCTCGTGGAAAGTGCATAGAATTTTCAGCGAAGTGTCTTGATTTTTTTTCGCGAGGTGTGAGAAGGACGGCGCGCGAAAATGAGGTCGGAGGAAATTGGAGACGAGAATCTCCGCGATATCTATCCGGACTTCGACGATTGTCGGAACGGGGAAAGCGATCCGACTCGGTCGTATCTGAACGGCGCATTGTGACTCACACTTGACATCTTTCTTCTTCAGAATCGTCGCTTATCGTGCGTTCTTTGACCGTGTTCTTTTATTGTGTGGACGGCGCGACGTGACACAACGTGGCGCGTTTCCGCGAATTTGATTCTTTCGAATCGAGTTTCACTTTGTCACGTCAACCGATTCGCGTCAACTGACTCGAAACGAGCGATCTGTTACGTTACAGTTCCACTTGCAACACAAACGGGAACAAATAAATGTCAGATTGAAGTTGCGGAAAAGATGCGTCGCTTGGCAAAAGAAAACAAAACATACCTCTCGAGCGTGCAAGTCATTTGTTGTTTTCTCGTCACGAAGAAACGCCGTCTTAGATGAATAAATTCAGCAACAGTATGACGAGGAATTGAAACCGAGCGCGGTAACGGTTTTGCATCTGTTACACATTAAGTAGTCTCTATGGCGCGGTTTTTGTCCGGAAGTCTTCCGTCATCCCGCAAAAAGATCGTTTTGCGTCAGTGCGTCATGCCTTTATCACACTTCATACACACGTATATATACATTTACTGTGGCATTATATTCTCTTTCTCATTGAATCGCGATTTGAACGGTTACTTTAAACGAACTGTCATTAGTTACGAGACGCGTTGTTAATATCTGTCAAAAGATCAGGAAGTTTAGACAATTTCCTTTTCTTACACACGTGACGCGACTGGAATGTTCTTCTCGCGGAAAATATGTTCTATGTGTCGTGTGTGTCCGCGTTCGGTAGTTTTCTTTTTTAAAGTTTTCGAAAGCGTGCCGAGATGTATGCGTCGATCGGTAAACCCAGAAGAGAAAGCGACGATTCTTGTAGTCATATCATGTCCGACTGGATTCGTGGAATTATAAAAGCGTTAAAGATTGTTTTTGCACATCCGTTTAACGCTCCGACATTATAATTTTTTTTTTGTGTAATCACGTTTACGCGCGTCACACGTGTAAAATCGAACGCAACGTATGTTTTTTTAAAAATTACTAGTAATACGTAAAACACTTTTTGTTCTCTTTTAATATAAAAATAGTCAACACACAATAAATAGAAATTAAAATTTTTATGTGCATTCAAATATGCAAAATAGATACAAAGCGAATGCGAATTTTATATACAAATTATAATATTAAGTAAATTATAGTATAAAATTGCATATATGTACATACATCTGTCTCTTATTACAGTGATTCTAATTGCACCAATTATCATTATTTTCAACGTCGAGCGTTAACGAATATTTATGGCGCTCGCTTCTTCCGTTATCTTGAAATAAAAAGTTTTTTGGGGAACATACTTTGCTTTCTAATTAGGTGAGATTTAGGCGGCAATTGTAAATAACAAACGCTTCTCAAGTAACCTCTTTTTTTTGGAAACAACTTCTTTCTCTAGAAGTGTTTAACTAAACAATTAATCGACGTAGTTCTGTCCAATTAAGAGAAGAAAGAGTGACGAAAGAGATTATTTATCGCCGACTGTGATAAAGATTTGTTTTGACGTGAGACACACAAGATTAAGATATCAGTTCAAACAGCGAAGGGGTTAATGAGAATTTTCTACGATTGTGTTAATAACAATTGCCCTGTGTTCTCCAATTTCTAGAAAGCACGGACAATAATTTCAGCGCGTATGAAGTGGGAACATAATTGAAGCATACCGTAGTATTCCGGTATTGTGTTCCAACATATATATATTTTTTTTTCTTAGTATAAAACAACGCAAACAGTCAATATTTGCGTAAATGTTTAATTAAATAAGATGAAAAAGATCGTCTTACAAAACAAAAAATTGTTTTATAATGCAATAATATTTGAACATTTCACATGTTCGAACGTGTTGTTCAGTGACACCTCTTACTCATGTGCGGTTGGAACAATCCTTCATTAAAATGACTCTAAGCCGCATTTGCGTCGATATTTCTTTGCGATATTATTTCAAATCGTGTAAACTTTTACGAACGTCCTGTAAAAGTCTTTTTATCTGCAATTTATTTACAAACACAACTGCAAGTGTTACCAGACGGATCTGTCGGACCTAAAATGCTCTCTTTCTTTCACGCTCGTTGAGCCGCTCGCTGGTAAATTAACTTATATACTCGTTATGTGATAAATCGATTAGAGTTACACAAGAGCGTGGATCACAATAGCAGCGGAAAGCACAGCCGCGTGTGAAAAATTCCACGTTGCGCATACGAACGGACAACAATGCAACTGTATCTTCCATCGCTCCTCTGCCGCTTTGACTTTCCATAGGCGCTGGCTTTCTTAACAAATTCACTACGGCCCATAGATCGGGGTCGTGCGCGAGGTGTAGCCGCACAGATGATACACGTATACATACGTAGCGATAGTAGGCACAGACTACGCGGGAAACCATCGTACACGTGAAAAACAATTTATTTACTAGCAGTGCGCTTTGAGAAAGAAAAATATTGTAATCCACGTATTGTAATCCAAGTATTGTAATCCAAGTATTGTAATCTACATGGAAAGATCAAATTTTCCAAAAATTTATTTAGTTAGATAAAATATTAAATTAAATATTTTCAGCATCATCTACACACGTTTTTTATTTGTTTAAAACATTTTGCAGGATTTAAAACTATTGCTCCTAATCGAATCCTTGTCAAAATAAATATCAATGTTATATTTTTTAAGTAAATAATTAATCAATTATATATAGAAAAAAGCAAAAATATGAAAATTAATTATATTTTAATTAAATATGCTTTGTTATATATTATATATAAGGATTACAAATTATAAATATTTTATTACATATTCTAAATTATATATTTTATTATAATTTTTTATTATATTTTTTTACTATATTTTATTACATATTTTTTTACTTATCAAAAATTGTATTTTATTGTGTATTAAAAAATGTAATCTTCTTTTTTATTTCCAAAAACTGAAGCAAATTACATATAAAGAAACGAAGAATTCACATTATGGCAACATTGCTGATAACCTTGGAATTCGGGGACATCGACTCCTCCTCGATCGATTCGTATGCACGAAATGAAGAGGCAATGTTATAAATATGGCCAGGGAGCTAACGGGAGAAACTTCTGGCTCTTTATGTCGGATTAGAACATATCGAACAGGTCGACGATCTCGGCTTCATAACCGCTCGAATCATTCGGCGTATAATTATATTCGAGCGAACCTCGAAAGTTTAACAGCGTTTGTAGTAATGACAACGCGGGTTAAGATTCGCGGAGTTTTATCTTCGTCGTCGCGAGATTTTACAGCTGAGGTAAAAAGTAAAATATCAAAAGAGACGCAAAGTTATAAAAAACATATATATACATAAATTTATACTACACGTAATTTTGTATTACAGTTATATAAAAACGAGTCTAATCAACGCGGCACGAAGTTTCCTCTTCTGACTCATTTATTTTAAATTCACCAACTAACGTTGTGTATCTCGACTTACTCCGCGACTCGAAATGACGAAATCCCGAGCGAAAAATGCTATTTTGTACAGCAGCAAACTTTGTGTGTAACAATGAGCGTTTTATATACATAAAGCTGTACATCGCGAGCTAAAACATTATGACATTTATAACACAATTTGTAATCGATTCAATTATCTTCTTTTTTCTTCTCCGCCTGAAAAAAAAAAAAAACTACATAAAATGCACGACATAGAACGAGAGCAATTCAAGTATATAATAACCAGATGTAACATACACTTCGATGTTATATTACACCCTCTCTTGTGAGAATTCATTTCCTGCTATACATTTGTCAGACGAACAAAACTTCGAAATATCTTGAAGCGTGATGCGCACACCCGTCATGTGTGCGTGACCACATGTGCGATGTTTATGTTCGTGAGATGCACATACACACACACACACACACACACACATATGTGCTACGCTACACCAAAGTGTTACGTTTGTTGTATGGCGGTCGCGATATGTGGGTCAGGAAGCCGGCGTTACTAACAAGTGACTCGATTCGAAGCGACTCGTGAAGCGATACACAGCGCTATAAGCTTCGCACTGAAAATCCTTCCACCAACTCGGCGATTTCCGCGATCCGATGTGTCATCTTTAATCTTCAATTCGAAAAGGTTAATGTCCGAATGAGAAAGCACGCCGGACGTTTGAAGAAATATTTGCAACAAAGTATTTATGTGATCAGTCAGAGAGAAATCACTATATTGAAACACATATTTGAAAAAACTTCAAAGATAAAAAATTGCGTTTAATTCAACGCGTGTATCTGAAAAAATTATTTCTTTAATAAACGTTCGACCATCGGTACTTGATCAATTTCGTGTAAGAATTTTACAGTGGCAAGAGCTCAGCTACATTTCAATAAACGCGTTTGTGTTGTTAGCATTTTAACTTGTTTTTTAACACCGAGGTAATTGTAACGCGCGCAACTCTGAAAACTATAAAGGTCGCGCGTTGAAGTCTCTCCACATATCTCGAGAGACTTCGAAGAGCGAGAGTTACAGAGTGAGTTCAATGCCTCCATAAAAACGACCAGTTACGTATTTTCGATTATAGGAACAAAGTGTCCGTTTTTTCGAGCATTAAGGTAGTTCTCGTCTTATTCAAAAGTAAAATCTAGTGTCAGTACAACAAATTATATGCCTAACAATACTGCACTGTCTTTTACGTTTACATTACTCGTATGACAACAAGCAAGAACTTGTTTTTATTAAACGACAAGGGAAAATCAAGTGATACATCCAAACTTTTGACCGATACTGTACGTCCAAAACAAGTCAGAAAAATGTATAACTATGTATTGAAACGGTAAAACTAATTTTTTTTTCAAATATTTGTAAAATGGTTCCCTATAATGCAGTTGTTTTTTGTAAAAATTTATACAGTTGTTTTGAGATTAAAAACAAAAATAGGCTGTTTGGATGTATTTGATATAGAGAATGCATGTTACTAACGCCTACCTGTATTGTGTGTGTGTGTGTGTGTGTGTGTGTGTGTGTGTGTGTGTGTGTG